>NW_028139407.1:38768-82471 GCF_965202585.1 Thalia democratica
TAAACAAAAAAAAAAGTAATATTCAGTTTTTATTTAAATAATAATATTTATTTTTATTAAGTGAAGTATTAAAAATTAAAAAGATTATTCTGTTAATATTTTCCTCATTTATTTTGTAAAAAAGTTGAAACTGTATAAAATTAAACTGTATTAACTAACACTTCTAAAATAAACTTTCCAGAAACAAACTGTAATGTGATTTACTGAGCTAAACATTATGCCTAGGAATGAATAGAAAAATATCTTTACATATTTTTTGATGAAAAATTAGACTTTTTTTAATTAATTGCCTGTTATTTATTAGCCTTTACATATAAAAAGAATATTGAAGAAATTTTTGATAAAAACAGAAATTAAAAAATATTTTTAATATGTTAAAGACATTGCGCAAAAGTATCGTTGTGCAACAATTCTGCCGTAAAAAGTTGTTATTGTGAAAAAATTTTGCCGTGCAAAATTGTCATCTTGAAAAAATGTCGCCGTGCAAAAGTGTCTTCCCGTGCAAAAATTTACCTGCCTGCGAAATGGTCTTCCTGTGCAAAATAAACGCCGTGCAAAAGTGACCCTCCGTGCAAGAATGTCTGCTCGTGCTAAAGTTACGACCGTGTAAAAGTGACATCGTGCAAAAGTGACCCCTCGTGCTAAAGTGACGCACGTGCAAAAGAGTCGCCGTGCAAAAGTGTCCTCTCGTTCAAAGCTTACCCTTCGTGCCAAAGTGATGCTCGTGCAAAAGTATCCCCTAGTGCAAAAGTGACGCTCGTGCAAAAGTAACCCGTTCCCACTACACTAACTTCCTATTTTTATAAATGTATTACTAATGCTACTGTGCTTGGCAGGGTTTGGAAAAGAATAGATGGGCACTTATTGTTGGAGTGCTTATTAAACATGCATTATTTTATTGATAAGCTTTAGTAATTTTTTGCTAAAAAAGACTAATGACCATATTTGGTCGTAAAACTTTGGTAAAGATTAAGGAAAACGGTATAAAAATAATAAAATAACTAAAACAAATGAAGAAACGCATTCAATCATATCAGTATAAACCTTGGTATATATTTAAAGAAGTCCTATATGTTCGTTCAAAGTAATTCCTTGGCAGGTTGCTCATAGTTACCATAAATGTAGCGTTTTGTTTCTCATAGTAAAACAACATAATTTTAATGTAAATTTTATTTTCTTTACAAGACAATTGTATTAAACTTATTGCATTTTGTTGTCATAAAAACTTTTTTAGATAACACATACTATTAAAATTCGATATAAAAAATTGCTGTAAGATAATCTTTAAATTATGCTATTTTTAAAAGAACTTTTTTACATCTTTTCTACTTAAACTGGAGATCTGGATAATGTTTTATTTTATTTATACTGCACTATTGAAAGTGGGTGGGTGTCAGAATGACACAGCGACAAAATGACACGGTGCGTCACTTTGGCACGGTGCGTCACTTCGACACGGAGGGTCACTTTGGCACGCCGACAAAATGACATGGTGCGTCACTTTGGCACAGCGACAAAATGACATGGTGCGTCACTTTGGCACAGACGGTCACTTTGGCACAGCGACAAAGCGACACGGTGCGTCACTTTGGCACAGACGGTCACTTTGGCACAGCGACAAAGCGACACGGTGCGTCACTTTGGCACGGAGGGTCACTTTGGCACAGCGACAAAATGACATGGTGCGTCACTTAGGCACGGTGCGTCATTTTGGCACAGCGACAAAATGACACGGTGCGTCACTTTGGCACAGAGGGTCACTTTAGCACAGCGGCAAAACGACACGGTGCGTCACTTTGGCACGGAGGGTCACTTTGGCACAGCGACAAAATGACACGGTGCGTCACTTTGGCACAGCGTCAAAATGACACGATACGTCACTTTGACACAGCGACTAAATGACACGGTGCGTCACGATAGCATGGATTAACAAACTTATATGCAAAACTAAACTTCTTCAGCAATATAACTTTTAATTGTATTTTTTATTTTACAAAACTTTTTAGTCTAAAATATAGAAAATTAAACTTAGAGTATGACAGATATTATAGTATTTTATTGCATATAAGGATTTATTTGCATTTACATTTAATACAAAATCAGTAAATAAATTTCATAATGATACAGTAAAAGCAGATTTTAATTTGCGTGTAAAACATTTCTTCTACTTTATATTCTTGAGTTTTATTTCAAAGTTTTAAAAAACTCGGTTTTGTCTTAACTCTGTTATGAACATAATATTTAATTTTCTATTTTTAATCTTGCAACCTATTAAGTCGCCAAAATAGCGCAAGTATTAATCTTTTTAAGCATAAAAACGTAAAATAAGAACCGCATTAGAATTTATAATTACAACAGCAGAAAAATTGCTTTCGATAACGTCTGAGTTTTAGTTTATAAAACAAATTTTCCTCTGTATTTACATCTACTAGTTTATTGTTTTGATGTACTGAATGTTTAAGATTTTCCATTCAAAAGTAATCAAAAATAAATTTTCGTTAATTTTGGCAGTCGTATTTTGTTAAAAAAATTGCTGCTTTTGCATCTTTGTGAACGTTGTTTGGTATAAACAACTAGTTGTTGTTTATTAAGCACAGCTTTTAAGCACACCTAACACCTTGCTATTGCTTAAAAACGAGCATATTTTTTATAAGTACGACGATGAGAATAGAAGGTATAAACATTACGTGTTTCACTTTATTTTATAAAGTCACGATCAAAAATTCCTGCGGTCTTTGTTTTTAAAGTTAATCAATGTGATTGTTGCTGATTCTACAAAACCGGTTAGTAGACAGGAAACGGAAAAGTTTCCTAGAAAAATAAGATCGTTGTCCATACCAATAAAGATTGAAGTTTCACAACAAATCGTTCCCTCCCTTATTAACCACCGTGTCATAATTGTCGCTGTGCTAAAGTGACGCACCGTGTCATTTTGTCGCTGCGCCAAAGTGACGCACCGTGTCATTTTGTTGCTGTGCCAAAGTGACGCACCATGTCATTTTGTCGCTGTGCCAAAGTGACCCTCCGTGCCAAAGTGACGCACCGTGTCGTTTTGTCGCTGTGCCAAAGTGACCCTCCGTGCCAAAGTGACGGACCGTGTCGTTTTGTCGCTGTGCCAAAGTGACCCTCCGTGCCAAAGTGACCCACTGTGTCATTTTGTCGCTGTGCCAAAGTGACGCACCGTGTCATCTTGTCGCCGTGCCAAAGTGATCCTCTGTGCCAAAGTGACGCACCGTGTCATTTTGTCGCCGTGCAAAAGTGACCCTCCGTGCCAAACTGACGCACTGTGCCAAGGTGACGCACCGTGTCATTTTGTCGCTGTGCCAAAGTGACGCACCGTGTCTATTTGACGACCGTGTCATTTTGTCGCTGTGTCATTCTGACCCGCTCCCATTGAAAGTATCCCTTATAATTATTAAGTTATATAAATATTATTCCCTATACTATATAAAATATACTCACAACAAGTAAAAGTAACGACTCACTAACTAAACTTCTTTGTATTTACCATTATTTTTAGCCCATATCAAAATTAGGGTATGAATGTTTTATTTTTCTTAAAATTTAAATAAATTTGTGATGTACAAAATCAGTAATAAAAGCAAAACAAAATTATTTTTAGAATGAGAATAATATGTTAAAATATATATTAGTGATCTGCAGGATCCGTAACCAGTTATTTTTTTATATATTTAAAGCTTTAGTAAGAATTATTTTTACAGAGTATGGATACTTTTCTGTTGATGGGTCAAGTTTATCAGAAAACTCTTTACAAACGACAACTGTAAAACAGGCAATGCATTTTTATTATTTTTTCAACATTAAAAGTTATTTAGGCTGTCTTCATTAAACGTGAAATTTCATTTGTGCTGAGCCTAATAATTGCCAGGTTTCAATAATCAAATTTCAATACAATTAAGTGAAAAAATATTGAAAACTATTTTAAATAAGTATACTGGTAGCTCGGCGTGATGCCCATACATAATCTATGAAAATGTTACATCCTAAAATTAAGCTAAATGAACAACTTTTAATTTACTAGTTAAATACTTAATTAGTTATGTAATACTACTGATATTATAATCTTCTGTCCGTAGTTAAAATCAGATAATTTTAGCTCGATCTTCATGAACTTTTATTTTTAGACTTGATCATAATAAATTCTACAATAATAAATTCAATCATGTCAAACTCAGTCATATCAAACTCGATTATAACACATTATTATTTAAATTAAATCATATCAAAACAATAATCCCTGACTTAGTGGTAACCGTGCATGTAAAGCCGAATTTTTTCATTTGAAATCTTGCTTATCTTATACTTAAGCACTAGTATCAGTTTTTTTTAACTAGATCTACTGACCATATTTATGAGCTAAAGTTTTATCGGTGTTAAAAAAAATAAGTTTAATTTAATAACATTTTTGATAGCAATTCAGAAGATGAATAAGGGTATTACCATATTAACTTAAAATGCAGAATCTTTAAACAACAGAGAATCATTAGCATTAACACCTCTTTAGTTTTAAATAAAAACAAGTTTTTAACTTAAATTTATTTAACTAGTGTTTTTTAAGTTAATTGTTTAACCTAATTTACGGTTAAAAGAAATTTTGATCAATGTTGATTATTTAATAAAGTTTAAATGACAATTAAAATTTGTTTCAAATTTTATTGAAAAAGACTCAGTTTTTTTTATCAAAAAACTGTTTTAATATGTTTATTTAGTTGTGATTGATCATAATAAAACTTGTATTTTATTTGTTGCATCAAATTAAAAAAAAAAAAGAACTGCTTTTAACAAAGTTTTGATTGTAAAGGTATAAATGTTTTTGCTTAATAATTTTATAGCTTTGTAACTTATTTGGAAACCGTATAATAAAATTCTATTTAAAATAACTTTGTTTAAAAATTTCGTTTTTAACTTAACACGTTTTGAGAATGAGTAGTTACTGTAGAACTGACACGGTTAGTTTTAAGTAAACCGAAAGATTAAAAGCTTCACAAATTAAGAAATATATAATAAATAAATTTGTCATAATGAATGATGTAAGAAAATGTAAATTAATAAAACCAAACTTTAAGCCTAGTCTTAATTAAGAAAACTTTCTTTCAAATAAAATTATTTTCTTTAAGTAATTGTAGTTCGTTTTACATACGTATGTACTTTTAAGTGATAATATAATGTCAAAACAGAAAGTATATTGCGTTTAAAGTTATTTTAGCATTTTCAAATAAAATTTCTAGAAGTTAGTTAAACATATAGCACTTAATACATACTTTCATGACACCCTGAAAAACTAAACTAAAACTTCTAGTTACTTCCAAACACTTCTCTGTCTTATAGAAAACATCATCTTGCTTATTTAATGATCACATGTTTACATTTAGTTGTCCAAGTTATACCCCTTAAATTTTAGCGAGTAAGTAAATCTTTCAAAATAAGTTTTATATCTAATTTAACAATTTTTTAAATGAGAATCTAGATTCAACTTAGACTCATTTTTTTAGGTAGATCAGACTAAAAAAACACGCTGCTGCCATTTAGTATCAAATAAAAAAAAAATTGATTTGAAGTTAATAAACTAAGCCAAAAAGATAAACAAATAAAATTCTAAAGAGTAATATTCAGTTTTCAATAAAGTGTTGCTAAAAGTTAAAACTAGTTATTAGAAACACAAAAAAATAATGATTTAATTTAATGCCACAATTATTTAGTCAAAAGATATTTAATAAATTTAACTAAAACCGACTGTAATTTGATTTACTGAGCTAAGCATGTTGCAAGGAAATCAATATAAAAACATCTTTATACATTTTTTGATGAAAACATAAACTTTTTAATAATAATTGGCGATTACATACACAAAGAGTATAAATGAAATTTATATTAAGAAAAATTAAAAAAGTATTTTTACGTTGTTGGCCGTTTTTGCACACCACTAGTTTAAACTATTTTAAGGTTTCAATTAAGAATATAGAGTAACAGGATAAATTTTTCAGTTTTAAACTTGAGATGATATTTTTACCAGATCTTAAACTTGGAAAACCGATTATATAGCATAAGCGTTGCCACAAATAAATAAATCTCAACACTGAATACTTATCAAAAGTTTGTTTTCTAAACTAAAAAATCGTGTCTATGTATATGTTGTCAATTAACAGGATTAATTATGGCGACAATTCAATGGCTTAACACTCTTAAGTTTTAAAACTATTGAAAAAAAAATAGAGTTATTGTAAACACAGAGTATAAAAACTATGATAAGTTGTTTTTGATAGACTATTAAATAAATTAAGTACATAATTTAGGCGTTTAATTTCATCTTTTTGGTTAACCGCTTTTACTTATTAATCATTTATTTAGATTTTTGTGATTGCTTGAGAACCTACTTCAGTTCAAATTTAAGTTTTTTTTCCTACGAGAATAAAAAAACTAAATTTGCTTGTACGTAGTAATTTCATTTCGCTTTAGTAAGGTTCAGATAACTTCAGTTCATTTCCACAGCTCAAATCTAACCAGGATTTTGTTCTAAACAGCTTTTTTAAGGTTATCTTAAAAAATTTATGTCATATACTTTATAAATAAATTTAAGGAATTTTTAGTAAAGGGGTATAGTTTACAGAGACAATGTAATTATTTTAAGTATCTTTTGTTTAGTTAATGTGGTTATCAGTCTCCATTTAGATGTTATTGATAATTTATATAAACTTCGACAAGGATTAATAAGATATACATATTTTAGTACGTTATACGTTGTTGATTCTAAAAGGAGCTCTACAGAAGAGTCAAACCTTAAAAGAACAGAAGAAATGGATCTTGTTGGAGAAAAGCTGAATAACATATACACTGTTAAAAGCAAAATTGGAAGCGGAAGTTTTGGTTCCGTATACAAATGTTTTGATGACGTCACTAATGATTACGTGGCAATTAAAGCCATAAGTGATAATGAGGCAGCTAAACATGAAATAAGAGCATTTGAAGTTATAAAAGAAAAGAAAATCAATGACAGCAGTTTGATAAAATTATTAGAAACATTTGAAGATTATAACTTTGTCTACTTAGTGTTTCCATTATACGGACCAACACTTTTTGAAGCTATTTATGATTACGAACCACAGTTGACAATAGATGAAATTCGCACAATTGCTTGTCAGTTGATCGAAGCCACTAAGTTACTTCATGATAACAACATGCTGCATACCGACATAAAGCCAGATAACATCTTGCTAAACAGGCATTACAGCGATGAAAGTAAACCTGAGTTTTACAGAAATTGTGACATCACTCTGTGCGATTTAGGTCGTTTTTACTTTGAAGATAAATTCAATGATGAAGTCATTACTACTTTGCAGTACAGAGCTCCTGACGTTGTTCTGGGACACAAAGTTGGATACCCATGTGATGTTTGGTCTATAGGCTGCACTGTTTTTGAACTTGCAGCATCGGATCTCCCTTTTGATGTTGAATCTGTTGGAGAGCTTATTATATTGATCAATGAAACATTAGGACCATTTACTAAAACCCAAATTGAAAGAATTGAACATGTTCACAATAAACACAAAGTATATCTAGAAGAAGAAAAGGAAAATTTTAATGATTTAAGCAGCAAAGTTGTGAATGTAAATAATATCCTAGGACACTTAAAACAGGAAGAAAATGATCTTTATGATGTCATAATAAAAATGCTGATTATCGACCCTGAAAAAAGAATAAGTCTGAATGAAGTACTGAAATTACCGTTCTTTACTAAAAAATAAGAATTAAACTATGTTATCAAAAGATATAGAACTAACAATTTATACTTTTTGTATTAGTTTTTCATTCTTAACTTCAGTAAGCTTATAAGCTTATGTACTTGAATAAAAATTATAACGGTTCAGTTGTTTATATTTGATATGTTGTTTTACTAAAAGTATAAAGTTACTATTAACTATATTTTTTTTCATTATGGTAGAACAATATTTGAAAATATATGATTTTTTTTTTAAATTTCAACTATTTTGATTTTACTATAGTACTGAAATGCCTAATACTTATTTTAGATATGTGAACTAAAAGTTTTAAAAATAAGATCCTTTTTCTTTAGACTTAGAAAAAAACCCTTTTTAATGTTATGAACGAAAAGACATTTATTATTATATTATTTAAGCAATTGTTTAGTAAATTTGTAACTGAAAATTTTTTATTTTTTAAGTTATTTAGTTATAGCCTTATAAAAATGTTTAAAAGTTTAAAGCTAAAAGTATTTATAACCTTTGTACAAATAAAAGTTCAACAAATACTTGTTTTATATACAATAGCTTAGTTTTAATTATTTCAAACCAACTAATTTTATTAATTCCTTGTTTTAAATATTTTTAAAGTTAACAGACCAATTGGTAACTAGATAAATTAAATAATATTAAGTTGCATTTTAAAGATGATGAGTACGGATGTTGTACTCTTTATGAATTTTTTTTTTTTTAATATCATGTTGAAATACTTAAATTAAATAACCAAACGTGTGATTCAAATAACGTTATTTAGTCGTCAAGTCGTATTTATAACTTATAAATGACTTGCTTGATACACTTGTGAGTAGAAATACCTAGTCAAAAGTATTCAAATCTTACAAATAGAAAATAAACAGACAAATAAATGGACGTACTGATATTTTTAGGACATAATGTTTTACAGACATGTAAACTGGTACATTTCTGCAAATCTGCATGCAGTATACAATTTAAAAAAACGCACTTTTGTTTAAAACGCTTCAGCTTAAAAGAACCTGCCTTTTTAGCTTTTATTATTTGTTATACTTATCTTTGCCCACTTAATAGAAAACTTTGAAGTCTAAAAACTCTGTAGCACTTGTTGTGTCTAAAAAACTAAACAATTTTAACTCTTATTACACATTTAACTCAACTTAGAGTCTCCTTATTAAAATTCAATTCGTATTATAAAAAACAAATTCAAAGCTATATGTATTTTTAAACGTAAAATAATGTGAATTAAAAGTACACCACAACGCGACTACAACAAGACAGGTGGTGACAAGTTGAATCAGAGCAGGGGCAATTCGAGCAAAAGTAACTCAATCAGGGGCAACTCGAGCAAAGACCACTCAAGCAGGGGCAACTCCAGTAGGAGCAAATCGTGCGAGGGAAACTCGAGCATGACCAAAATATTTTTTATTTAAAAAAAAGAAATTAGTTATAACTATAAAGAAAAGTATTTTTTTACTCGAAGTTTTTTAATGGTTACTTTTTTTTATGAAACGAAGATTTTGTTACAATAACAAATTTATGTAGTTGTTATGTAAAAATGTCTTAAGTTAGTTGAAAATTTAAGTTTGAGATTTGTTTGTTTGATTTTCTGCAGTAAATAAGAAAAATTCTATGCAAAAAATGAACATCTACAATTTTAGATTTGATTTTTATAATGTAGTCGCATTTGAACTAACACAACATTCTATATATTTGCAAGCAAAAGTGAAACAAAACCAGTTTTTGGAAATAGGAATCGTGTTCTATCCAACTATGTAATAAAACTGTTGTTAATTTTGTAGTTTTTCAAATTTTTTTTATGTAGTTAAAGGCAGCTTGACCCCCTTGTGTTGCACACGTAAACTATATCATAAACCAAACATTATTTTCATCGAAAACTTTAATTATTATGGTTTAGATGTTTCAAGTTGCTCTTGACTTAAAGAGTTTAAGAAATCAATTAACTTTAAAGATAATAGAAACAAAAATAACACATGCTTATACTAAATAATTATCTTACACTATTTTTAACAAAAATTTTCTAATAACTATAAAACACAAAAATCAAGAAAAAAGATTTCTTTACAAGAAAAAAAAATATGGTTTAAAGATTTTTATTTTAAAGCTAATAATAAGAGTATTATATTCTAAAAATTTTCTATAAAAGAGTTCTTTTGCTTCTAAATGGAAGCTTTTAATATAAACTAAATATTAACTCGGGCAAAATGGATATTCAATATGTGAAACTTTTAGTTTTCAAGTGCATGCTTGACAATTTCATATCATAAACTTTTATAAACTAGAAAATTTGCTTAAATTTAACCTTCTGGATTATTTTCAGCTAATTTTCATAAATTTTATTAAATATTCTATGAATAATATAAAACTTTTAAATGAAAAAAATGTACAGTTAAAATATATTTTTTTCATTGTTGTAGGCTTAACAAAAATTCAAAAAAAATAGTACAGTATAGTCTTAACAAGTTTTTATAGTGATGTACTGCATCAAAACTCCAGATGCGAATCTAGCCGGACTCTGATATAATGTGCCAGGTAGATCATTAAGGTTACTTTACTCGTTTATTTTTTATCAGCTTTTGCACCTCAGTTTTAAATTTATCGACTTAGAAAACTTAAGAGTGTAAAAGTGTTTACAGTTCTTTAAAGCCTTTTAAATTAATTTATAATTTATAAGTCACTTTAGATTGTTTGATCTTAAGTACTCAAGTTATATATTTCTTTTATTATTTCTTTGTAATGATATCTTTCGTAACACTACCTTTATTGTATTCTAAAATATTATATCAAAGATTATAACTGTACGAGCAAACGCGTAATCAGCTTTTATAAGGCCGCATTAACTTTTATTTTTCGTTCACAACTTGAACAAAATAAAATAACTTTTTAGTTTCTTAAGAGTGTCTAGTTTCTTAATAGTGTCTTGATGACTTTCGTAATTATAGTTCGTTTTAATAACTGCTAAATTTTTTATCATTTTATGTTTTTGATAACGGTAAAAGCATAATGATTAGTTCTATTTAAAGTTTTTGGTAATTACATTTGTATTTTGCTTAATTTTTTCGACTTTAATGTAATTTATTTATACTTAATGACGAGGCATGTTATTTTTAAATTATTAGGTTTTATAGTTTCAAACAACTAAAAAAATAAGTCTTTGATTTTGTTTTTTTTGTAGCGGTAAACTTTTTTTAAGCTGAACATAACATTTTCAATCTTTATTATATTTTTTATACTTCAGGCAGTTGATAATGATATTTTTTTAAACAAATAACACAAATACAATTTTATTGCAGCTTTTAACCATATAAAAAATTAACGTAAATCTTAGGCATCTATTTAGATTTTTTTCATTGCGTATTATTATTTATTACATATATTGTATATTTGTTCGTTTTCTATATAAACACTATAAATACTCTTAGTATTTTTGATGAATTTATTTATTGAAACGTGTCAAATACTATTAAACTTTATAGTAGTAAATTATTAATAAAGAAATACTTATTTATTATGTTACAAACTCGAATTTATTTATCGATAAAAGGGTAAATAAGAATATAAGAATGTCTAGATTAATTTAAAAGCACATTAAAGTTTATACTTTATTTACAAACTCAAAAACACGAAAGATAAATGCACACTACAGAAACACTAAAAAACTACTCACAATAAATGAAAACGAATATACAGTAGGATAACAAATAAGCACATACTCAAACCTTAAGATAACAAACCGGCTACGTCTTAAAAACAAGCATTCTGAAATATTTATGTAATAAAGCTTACAAGTTACCAATTGACTGCCGAATGCCACTGCTTGAATGCCAGTGATTTCAAAACATTGTTTATTATATATAAAAAAAAGAAAATTTTGCTTTTCTTACGTACTGACTTATTATTATTTTAACACTAATTTATACGCGGTTAAGAAACTTCAAAGATGTAAATAAATACGAAATCAAAACACATTTTTTTACTACCATCTTAATAAAGACGGTTTTCTCTCACATACTTCCGCTACTAAATTTGAGTTTTTTTTTCTGTTAAAATAAAATAAACTGCTTCGCTTATTTGCAGTAACGTGTAAGCTTGTATTCTGTAACATACATTCATTACAAACAACCTAAATTTTTAGGATCCGGCAGATTCCTAATTTTAAACGAGATCCGAATTTGTTCGTATGCATCTGGTAGATTACTAGTATTTAACTGTAAATTTTTTTAAAGTCCTGTTAGTTTATAATGATGATGGCATCTAACTCATTTTAAACAAAGTCTTTAGGTTATTAAAAAGTAAGTTATATTTTTGTACTATCGGGCATAGGGTTTTTTTTTGCTTTACAGAGTTCCTAAAATTCAGAACTTGTATTCACTCAAATAAAACAAAACTACTTTACTTTCTTTCTATAAACTCTAATTTCTTAATCTTACTTTAAAAAATAGTGACGTAACAGACAAATAAAAACAATGTTTAAAACATTATTTCTTATATATACTTAATGCAGGCAGTAAAATTCTAACCTACTAATAAGTAGAATCTGTCCTCGTACACGAAATTTTTCAAAGCCACTGGACGTGGTTTATATAAAACATTATGAACATTATAAAACAATTGAGTAGCGGTTACAGCAGACGTTACTGTAAAGAGCAGCTAATAAGGAAAATGCTTCTGAAAGTACAAAAGCAACAGCTGCATAGGAGGTTGCTTGAAAACCTGAAGCGGCTTATGAAGACGTTCCTAAAAACACTGGAATAGAATTTGCAGAATACTTTGTAAAAATACTTCTTAAGCAGCTACTAAAGACGCTAAAATTACAGAGGCAGTATATGTTTAACCAACTGTAGAAAACAAAGAAACTTAAGAAGATAATCTTAAAGATGAAAATATGTCGCTTATGCAGAATCGACAGCTTCCGAATCTTTTGAAAATATAGAAGCAACTAAGAAAGATCCTGCTTAGGTTACAAGATATTTGAAAAATGAAGGAGTAAAGGAAGAAAAAAGGTTCCTACAAACAATGAAGAAGTAGTTTTGAAAGACGCTGAAGACACGGAAGCAGCAAACACTGAAGATATGTCTGATGATTTAGTTGTAAGAAATGTAGAATACGTCCCCGAAAGTATAAAAAACAACAGCAAGAGATGTTCCTGAGTGTGCACGTGGTATAAATGATCCAAAAGATGTTTAAGAGTCAATTGCGGAAGATGTATCTGGAGGAAGATAAATTACAGAAAATGCAGCTAAGGATAATGAAGAAGCAGCTAAAGAAGAAAAAGAAGTCAGTGATGTAGGTGGAGATTATTCAACAGCAGATTCAGTTTCTGCCGAAGGACTGAAGAGGCTAGTGATCAAGCAG
Organism: Thalia democratica; assembly: GCF_965202585.1. NCBI lineage: Eukaryota > Metazoa > Chordata > Thaliacea > Salpida > Salpidae > Thalia > Thalia democratica. The sequence continues at coordinate 51,896 of NW_028139407.1, forward strand.
AAACTTCCGAGGGTTGGATTTGATCAGTACTTTAGAAAACTATTATAAACATGAACAATTTTGAAGTTTGATCAAACTAAATATTCTTTATTAAAATGATAAAATGTTTAAAAACTACTTAAATTAAAATTTTTTTTGTATTAATGACTATTTTAAACTACTATTTGTATAAATTAATAGATTTTTTAAGTTTAAGTTTAACATAAAACAACTAATGTTCAGTGTTTAATTTGTAAAAAAAAACTTTAGATACAATAGTTAATAAACTTCAAACTATGAAGTTTATAATATTCTTCATTAAAAAAGCGTTCGTTTTTTATTAAATTATTTTAAACTTTATTTAATTAAAACATAATTTTCAATAATATTTGATAAAAATGTTCTAATGCATCAAAATAAAAAGAATATTTTTTTATGTTGAATGCAATATATTATAATTAAACTTTTATGTTTACATTCGTATAAACATGTACAGTTTTATTTTATACTCATTAGTATTAATAAGTTTATAATATTATTACATAAACATATAAATAAAAACAATGGAATAGTGTTAATAATTAAAGTATTTATTGAAGTACTTAAATTATAAAGATTACTAAACAATTACCTAAAGTTTTAAACTGTAATTTCTATTATTTTATGACAATTTTGTTTGTTTTCTAATCCTCAGTAAAAAAAGGTAGTTCTAGTACTTCTGTAAGACTTATTCGTTTTTCAGGATTAATTGTCAGCATTTTCTTTATTACGTCATAAAGATCCTTTTCTTCTTCTTTCAACTCATCTAGGGCATCATTAACCTCTGCAATATTTTCATTTAAACCCTCAAAATTCTCTTTATCTTTTTCTCCCATGCTTATTCTGTGTTCGTTATCAACATTCCCGATTTGTTCGATTTGGCACTCAGTAAATGGACCTACTGTTTCGTTGATAACAAGGAAAAGCTCTTCAACTGTTTCTGCGAGAAAAGGGCAGTATGACGTAGCAAGTTCAAAAACAGTGCAGCCTATAGACCAAACATCGCACGGGTATCCAATTTTGTGTCCCAGAACAACGTCAGCTCTGTATTGCAAAGTAGTTATGATGTTATCATTAAAGTTATCCTCAGTATATACGCAACCAAAATCGGACAGAGTGATGTCAGGTTTTTTGTAAAACTCAGGTTTACTTTCATTGTTGTAATGCCTGTTTAGCAAAATATTATCTGGCTTTATATCGGTATGCAGCAAGTTGTTATCATGAAGTAACTTTGTAGCTTCGATCAACTGACGTGCAATTGTGCGAATTTCATCTGTTGATAAAGATGGTTTAAAGTCATATATAGCATCAGTAAGTGTTGGTCCATAGAGTGGAAACACTAAATAGATAAAATTTTTATCTTCACCCGTTTCTAAAAGTTTAATCAAGCGGCTGCTATTTATTTGCTTTTCTTTTATCATTTCAAATGCCCATATTTCATCTAAAGCTGCTTCTTTATCACTTATAGCTTTGATAGCTACGTACTCATTAGTTACGTCATCGAAACATTTGTATACGGAACCAAAAACCTCCGCTTCCAAGTTTGCTATCAACAGTGTATATGTTATTTAGCTTTTCTCCAATAAGGTCAATTTCTTCTGTTGTTTCAAGGTTTGACTCTTCTGTAGAGCTCTTTAAAGAACCAGATTCTTTGCATGAGTCGTTGGTAAATGGAGCTTTATGTTCAGACACTGGACAATTTGCTGTTTGACGTTCATGAGTGTTTATCGTACACATTTTTTCCGCTATTTTGTTTTCCTCTTTAACCAAATCCCCTTTAAATTTTGACACTGCTCGGTGGATGATTGACTCTTGTTTTTTAAATATGGTGAGCTCATTTTTAATGAAATTTTGAAAAATTTATTAATGCTAATATTTTCTGAAAAAGTTACATTCAATTAATATTAGAACATATTCTTATTGAATAAAAATTAAACAAACCATAGTATACAATATACGAAAACGTGTCAGAAAGCGACGCGTCACTTTAACACGAAAAATAGTTCAACATTTTTATTTAAAAGCAAATTAGAATACTAATGAAATGCCTTATATTGATGTTAAATTGAATAGTTTAAATGACATGGTCGTTTTAAGTATAATGATAAATCAAAAACTTGAAAACCAAAGTTAATATGTATCAATAAAATTGTCATGTCGATTGATGTTCGGAAATTGCTTTAATAAAACCAAATATTTAGATTTTTCAAACGTAATAAAAGTTTCCTTAACATGAATTTGTTTACTTAAGATGATTAAATGTTACTTTTTATATACTTTCGTCATTTTAAGTGATACTGCAATGCAGGCACCTAGTTTGGTACGTTTCTGCAAATCTACAGAAACGTAAACATGTGTGCGAAAAAACATGCTTTTGTTTTGATTATATTGCTTTTAAGACCTTGTTTCTTTAGCTTTCAGTATTCGTTTATATTTAGTTTTGCACTCCTGAGAGATAATTTTTACAATAATTGTTCTTTTTAGCACATTTAGTGTCGTAAATATTAAACAAACTGAATACATCTAAATTGTATACAAATTACTTGATGTAGGTTTCTGTTATCCTATAGCAAATTATTGTAAAATAAATCATTTAAAAGCTCTAGATTTGGTTTAAATGATGTAAAAGAATAAAAATTTTAAGTGAGTGCGAGGACCTTGTACTATTGAAATGTTTGTGGTGAATTAAAAATATTTAAATTGTTTTAAATTTACATGTTTTTGTGTTACAAAAGAGCAAATGCAGATAGAAGATATATAACAAGATGAATTTTAAAGTAGTTAAACCTCAAAGTAAACTAACATGAAGAGTTAACTTTTGTTTTAAATCAAATTGAATCTCTGAAGTAAATGTTTTAAGATTAAATCCCTTTGGTTGACAAAAATACAAAAGTGAAAATCTTTTGAAACAATTATGGTAATATCACTTCCTTAAGTTTTATCAAGAAGATTAGAATCTATTAAATCAGAAAAAATAACACAATAAGACAAATAGCTTGCAACAAGAAGACAACTGAGAAACTCAATAATATAAAGATTTTTTCAAGAATAATATAAACAAATTATATATATTATTTTTTATTTTAGAATTTTATTCTTAAAAGAAAATTTGTTTTTTTAACTTTATAATTGCTTAGGTTATTTAAAATTTTTGTTTTTTCAAGATTTATATAGACAAATTATGGTTTTTTTATTGTATTTTAAAACTTTAGTTTGTAATTAAAACTTGTTTTTAAGATTTTATAATTGCTTACCTTATTTAAAGTTTTTATTGCATTTTTTAGCAAAGTTAAAAGGTTTAAATTGTACATTGTTGCCACACACTCAAAGTATCCTGGATAACTCTATGTTATTTTAAGTTATATTTTTGAACTCAGGCTGATTCAGTATAGTTTTGTTTTATCTATGAAAATCTAAGGACATGTTTAGGTTTGTTAATAGTTTAAGAAAAGATGGTTTTCTAGATTTGAATGAGATTTTGCTGGCTAGTTTTAATTAATTTTTATTTTATAACCAATTTTCCAAAAAAAAACATTGATAATGTTGAAAAGTTAGTCTTATTTCAATGATATAGAAAAAATTAGGATTTTTCAAACAATTTAAGGTCACCCAGTACATTTTTTTTAATTGACACGTTTTTTAAATATTACTGTAAATTTTTTTTTTCTACAAGCATTGTTGCTTACAATATGAAGATTTTGTATTTTATTTTTCCTTTAACAATTTAAAAGTAGTTTTAAAAAAAATAATTTAAAACTTTTAGTTTTTTAAATACTGGTCTGCCTAATAAAAATGATCTTGATATGTCCTTCTAATGATAACATGTTGACATTTAGTTGTTTATATTTAACATTCAAAATTTATGTAAGAAAGGACATGTAAATCTACTAAATTAAGTAGTATAAATAAAGTTTTATTTTATTTATTATTTTCTTTTCAGGGAGTGTTATTTATTTACAGACTGCTGAAAACACGCTCCTGTTATTTTAATAACTTTTTTTTTTTTAATAATAACTAATGAACTTAACCACAAATATTCATAACAAAAGTTTTTAAGATTTAAGTTTCAAATTTAGATAAGTCCTGAAATAAATGAGCTTTTTTAAAACAGTTTAATTACAAAAACAACCTTTTTTTTTAAATTTACAACAACTAAACTTGACCAAAATTTTACCACTATAAGTTATTAAAAAATTTTATATATCAAAATAGGTTATAATGTTAAATTTTAGCCAAAGTATGAGGTATGGATGTAGGTACACTTAGTTAATTGTCAATACTCATTATATTTAAACCTAGCTTTGTTTATTTTATCAGATAAATATATAATATGTTAATTAAGTCTATTTTATATAAAACAATTAACATAAATTAGATAAGGTATTTATTAAAAAAAATGAACAACATAACACTATTATTACAACACTGTTTAAAAATTTATGTTACTTTTGTAAAAAACTTGGAACAAAAAAACTTAAATTTTTTTAAGTTTGAATGAAATATACTCAAAACTTTAAACTATATGAACTATAAAATAGTATAAGAACTTGAAAACAACTAAGTATTGTTAAATAAAAGCTCAAAATACTTAAATTTAAGTATACAAAAATAGAAAACATGCAGTTTTAAAAAAGATCTAGAAATAATTTTCAACAATATCTCAACACAAGCTCTAGGTCTTATGAGCAAATATATTTTATAATAATGACAACACAGCCTAAAATACTTGCGCTCTGGTTGACTGATTTTGTGAAACTCATCATTTTAAAAACTCAACACCTAAAATATGTAAAGGCATAAAGAAGATCCTTTCCGTTACAATATATTGATTCAAAAATATTTCCTAAAAAAAGTATGTTAAATGAAATTTCATTATTGAATTTATTAAAATCAAACTGTATTTGATCAACTAAGTTAAAATTATTAACCAGGAAAAATGTAAAGATTTCTTTACAGATTTCCCAATGAAAAAATTGAACACAATGTAGTTTTACTTCTAATTGCTTTATAAAATCTTTAAATTCATATTAAATATTTTTATCAAATTTATAAAAAAACTTAACTTAAAACTAGAGATTTATACGTTGTGGCCATGCATTGCATCCTACTTATCTAAAAAATTATATGCTTGAAATTTAGAACATTCCAGTTATTTGATATTTAATTTTTACAGTTTGTTTATTTATTTTTGTACAACACCTTAAAATTGGAATTCTATATTTAAGCTGATTCCAGTCTATATTAAATACAAACTTTAAACTCTATAAAACATTTGAAGTAATTTTTAGATTATACTTTACACGAGGGTTACTACAAATAAACAAATAGAAATAATGTATACTTAATAGGTGTTTGTTTTCGTAAATTTAAATTTCATTTTTGAGTTTTTTTTTAGATTATTAGAACTTACAATGGCAACAACTTAATAACTTTACACCTTTAAATTGAAAAACTGTTGTATTTACTATAACTGTATTGAGATACAATTAGATGGTTAATAAATTAAAGTAGTTTTAGACGAAATTTTTATCAACTAAGCATGAAAAAATCGGAAACTTTTGCGAAATTATTTTTAATTTTGATATAAATTTGTTATAGAATATATAAAAAAACAGAAAAGTTAAAAAAAATATTCATTTTATTGCCAGCGTTAGGTGAAAAATAAGTAAGTTGTTTCTTGTAACTGTATTTTTTAACACTTTATCAAAATAACAAGACAAATTATAAATATTTTAATACTTAAAGATAATGTAGACTATAAACAATAGTCTCAAATGTTCAAATATAAAATTTAATGCGGTTTAAGTTTATTAAATATAGCATTAATTTATATGTAACTTTTTAAATGCTCTAGTATTTTTATTAGTTATAATTTATAAAAATTTTTTATTTGAACCAAAAAATGTTGATATCGATTAGTTTGTTAATAGAGCGTAATAATCTCATATAATAAAGCCACAGTGTCAGATTTCTATGAGAAAGTCGCCATAGAATTATTCGAGCATGTCATTAAAATAAAATGAAACAAAAAATTGTTAGGCATTCAGAAATCTTTATTTCTGAAAACTTTGTAACTCCGGTTATATGATTTTAATTATCTTTATAACTCTTCGTTGAAAAAAGGACAGTCTTAAATAAATTTCTTTAAGCAATTGCTGTTGTTTACATCAACAAATAATATTATGAATGAAGTTTATATAGTTTATGTTATTATGTTTTAATACTTGTCCTTCTTTAAAATTTTTTTTAATTTTATTTTTTATTCAGAATAGGAATACTCTGCTAAAACTTGCATTAATTAAAAATATGTGTAAACAAATGTTTCATTAGTAAATATCCGACTTGTTTTGAATATTTAATAGCTTAATTATATTTAGAGTAGTTTTCACAAACTACTTTTGTTTTTGTTAAACATTTTATCTAAACCTTAGTTTCTAATTAAGTTTATATGTTTATTTAAGAAATATCAAATTACTTTCAACAAGATATAGAACGAAACCAAGTTAAAATGTAAAATTTATTTACTACTTTTATATTTGAGAAAAGGGGAGAGAAAAAAGCATTTTTTAAGTGTGGTAGCACAGGATAGATTAATCAACTATGATAATGTTTGGTGAGTAACTTTTAGGAAACAAATATAAGTTAAAGGTGTTTACTGGTTTGTTAAAGCATTTTTATAGTAAAAAGATAAGTAAATTTTGATAAAGTTAATAAAACTTTATTTTTTGTATTTATTTTAGCAATAGATGTTTATTTAATTAGTACAAAATTATAAACATCCCTAACAGTTTTGACGTATATTATTCATTTCTAAGTTTCAATTTCCTAATTTACCAAAAACTTATCATGTTTTTTAATTGTCAATAGTTATAGATATTATATATGGCATAATTAATGATATTTTATCTAATATTAATTTTAAAATTTTACCCTTTTATAAAATTATTTTAAATTTATGACCATAATTTTTTAAATTATTAGTTTGTAGAAAAACAGTATTTTTAAAGGATACACCAAAATAAATTTTTATATAAAATATTTAGATTATTGTTAGATTAAAATCTTATATAAAGCCGTTAGTATGACATTATCAGTTTTAAGTGACTTTTGAAAAAGAATAAAATAGAATGTTTATGTTTAAAGCATAAACAAATATGTTTAAAATAAACTTTGCTCCAAATAATATATTTTGATTCAAAACCTATGTTTGATACAAATAGATGTATTACAAGTAAAATATTATAAAAAAATACACTTTAATTAAGTATTAAATTTTTTTAATGTACAGTTTAGTTTAAAAGCATCATCAAAATTTATTTTTGTATAAATAGTCTTAATACTTTTAAAATTGTACTATGTACCTAATTGTTTTGAATGCATCTTTCATATGTTGCCCATTGTTTTAGTGCTTATTGTTCAAATGGTGATTGTCACAAATTCATTAAATTAGAATGCAAGTATTTTGTTATCATTATCATGAGATAGAGTTGTCAATTCTAGAGCTTGTATTGAGATATTGCTAAAAGTTTTTGTTAGACCATTTTTAGAATATTTATTTTTTATTTTTATATGTTTAACATTAGAGTATTAACAGTTTATAAAAAACTATTCTTAATTAGTTGTTTTTCAGATCTTTAAACTATTTATAGTTCACATTATTAAATTTTTTTAAGTATGTTTCACTTAAACTAAAAATTGTTATTAAGTTTTATTCAGTTAAATTTATTTATGAAACTAATTTATGCTTTTAAAGCATTGTTGTTATTATAGTATTATGTTGTTCAATTTATAATAGACACATTACTTAGTTCTTGTTTTCTAATTTATATTAATTACTCTCAATTATAACATAGTATTTATTAGGTAGTAATTAAATAAGGTAAGATTTAATTAAAACTAGTAGTACCAACAAATTAAGTGTATCTACACCCATACCTTACTAAAAAGTTGTTGTAATACCATAATAAATGTTTATAACATTTGATGTGTAACTATACTAGAAATACTTTAAGCCACAAAAGTTATCAATAATACTAATGTTTTATAATTTGTACAACTTTACTGATTATCTAAACCCTGAAACACAACTAGATTAGCATGTTTTGAATTTGATAAGAAACATGTATATAAACTCTAAATGTTTCAGAACCAAATATTAGAACTTTTAAATGTTATACAAATGTATAAATAAATGTTTACGTATAAAACTGATTCAATATAAAGAACATTTGCAAATAAAGAAATTTTGGGCTAATATTTTATAATATATACTCAAAAACTTGACTAGTTTAAAATTTAGCTGAAAAAGATAAAATTATTCTATTTTCTGTTGTACTTATTATGGACTCTGTGGTTTAAAAATTATAACTTTCAAAGTTTTTTCAAGATTTTCTCACATAGCTTTGAATGTTAAAGCAGGGTTTAGTAATATGAGTCAAGTGGGGCTATGTGCATTAAAAAGACCACAGGGGGCCATTAAGTCACAAATTAAAAGTTACATTAGATATTTAGGTTGATGAAGATAGCAAAACAAAAAAAAGTTCTTAACTATCTAGAATGGTAATTATAAAAAAAAAGTTTGACATTATGGAAATGAATTACAGAATTAGGGACCACAAGCTGTAAATTAGGTGGCCACGAAGCCATAACTTGAAATTTTTACTAGGTATTTTAGAACTTATAATAAAGAACAAAAACCATGTCTTAGATAATTGTTGGAGTAGGCCATAACTTTTTCAATTTTTTAAGGTTGCATTTAAAAAAAGTTTAAGAAAACCTTGATTAAAGTTAACTACTCTTTTGTCAATTGACTGAAAGTTAAAACCTAATTCAGGTGATTGAGTATATTTTTTTTTTAGTTGTTTTATAGCTGTTTAAAGTTTAAGATAAGAAGGTGATATAAAATATTTTTAAATTGTACACTTATTGCTACTTCACATAAATTTTTCGAAAAAAAATAAAACAACTATATTTGCAAGCTATAACCTAAATTTTTTTTTTAAAGACAAAGAAAGTCCTCTTGCTAAAAAATTTGCATGAAATTTTCAAATAACTAAAAGTTTTTCAGATCTTCTAAAAAATTTTTCTTAATACCATTGTCAACATACTTCTATTTTTGTTGTACTAGTTTTATAAACTACATAATCTACTAATATTTGTTATTAGCATAAATATTTAATATGCTGCCTGTTAAACGCTATATTATTATTTTATTATTTCAGAAAGCTGTTAACATGACAACAGAAATGGAAGGAACATTTCAAACTGAATCTCCAAATAAAAAAGTTCTAGGTAGGTTTTATTAAAAATAATACAACTCTTAAGTGAGCACTTACTACTGAGTACGCATTTTTAGAGATTCTACTAAGTAGCCAAGACAAAGGTTACTTTGTATTAGAGAACAAAACGTATACAAAAAAATATGTTCTTGTATAAAGTAGTAGTTATATTTAAACTAATTATTAAACAAATATAATAAACTTGTTTAATCATTTTATTTTAGCATAACTTATAAATACAGAAAAACAAACTAGTAATTTTTACAATAAGTTGTATAAAATTGTTTACTGGACGACTAAACAAAAAAACGCTCAATATACTTGGTCCTATCATCTGAAGTACAAAAAAACGAAAAATAAAAAACGAAAAAACTGGTTATCGATTTGTACAACAACTTAACCTCGTGTCCAGGACAAGTTTGTAGAGAAAACTTGATTAAGAAATTTTTTTTTACGTTGTAAAGTATAATATTATTATATAAATTATTGCTTTTCGAGTTTAAATAGAAGTTGACAATTATAGAAAAAATATCATGATTTGTTAAAACTATATATTATTTATGATATTATAATCTTTAACAAAAATTTTTTATTAGTACTTATTTTCCAGACTTTACATATTACATATTTACTGGTACTGCCAAAGGAGACGCTGCAGTTTGTCTCCTATTTATTTTTCTGTTTGTAGCAATTTTATCTGCAATACATGTTTGGTGCAAGATTCGTAGGAGAAGCTCTGAGTATTTAGACGAAGGTTAGGTAGAAAGTTATAATTTTATTTCTAGTCAATACGAGTTTTTAAAGTCATTGAAATTTAACACAATTTATTTAACTCAATTTACAGTTCATTCACTATAACAATTTTAATCAATTTATAGAGTCAGAGATAGAAATTTCAGGAGATACGGATAGTCTTCATAGTCTGCCAGCATATGAAAAATTTATGGCAAACCAAAATTTTTATCCACCTACTATTAGTTATGAAAATGAAGAGCAGCATGATAAGCTACCTACTTACCGTGAGTACATTGAAAATCCAGAAAAGTATCATGAATATAACTTCGATAGTAGTAGTTTTCTAAACTAACAAAAATCAAAGATCAAACAAGTTTCAGCTTAAAAGAAGAAGTTTTTTTGCTAACATCTCGATATGTCACTTTGTATAAATCTTAGAAGTTTGAAAATATTTTTTATTAAATAAACTTTAAAAAACATGTATGTTCATTTTATTTTTATAAAGTGTAAAAGCTGATTACACTGCTCAAAAATAGTGTTAATTATTAATATTTTTATGATCAAAATATAGTATTTTTACCAACCCAATCGCATACACAATTTGAAACCTTTTTTTTGAAAATTACGTTAAGTCTAGTGTAGTTAAAGCATAATATTATATTATTGTTGTTTCTAAAAATAATATTTAAGTGTGCACAGACATATTTAAAACAGTATGTATGACTAAATTGAAATAGTGTACATTTTAATTTTTCTATTGATAATTTTTTGCAAAAAAAGTTAATTCCTATACGTTGCAAACTAATATACAATGATGTTTTTTGGAACTTCCTATTTAAAACAAACTAGTTTTAGAAAAATAATTTTTTTGGTCCGTATAGTGTAAATAACAACAATTCAATAATAAGCAAATAAACATCTAAACGTTGCTACACACGCAGACTAAGTCAGACTAGTTTAGAGACTTCTATATCTCATGCAAATTTAAGCATTCTTGTCAGTTTAATTCTTGAAATTTTTTTTTATTCTAAAATATTAGGCTAGTTTTGGGTCACTCAGGCTGTCTTTTTTGCTTTGGGGAGTGGCAAAGTAGATTTATGATTTGTTCAAGTTACAGTTTTGCTTTTAGTTATAGTATATGTCAGTTATAAAGTTATGTAGCTGCTATAGTTAAAAAGAAACATTTATATTAATTGCACACATGTAAATCAAAACAATCAGGGTTGTCAAAAACATTTAAATCCTAGAAAAATCTGGAATTTGACAATTTAGTCTAAAGATAACATGGAAATATCTAGAATATGGAAATTTTTAATAATTAAAACAAGATATTCGAAAAAAAAAAATTAAAAATTGTAAAAACCTTGAATGTTAAAATTTAGAATTTAAGTATTAAAATTTTGACTTGACACAAAAAATATATTAAATAGATAATAATTTTTGTCATTGTCAAATTTTATTTTTGAACTTAATTAAAGAAGCTTTACAGTGTCTTATCAATGTTATTGTAATTTGTTGTTGTAAACTCAGTTTTTTTTTTCACTTTAAACTGAATTTTAAACTTGAAATATAAGCAAAAACGTGTACATTTAAAATCCTAAAGCAATTTAGAAAACCTGGAAGAAGTTTCTCAAAACCAGTGGCCACACTTTGTAAGTAAAGAAATTTCGAATCGACACAAATAATCTATAATATAAATAATTTATAATTTTTAAAATCATATTCAAAGTACAGGGTTGCCACAAAATTGGGAAAATTAGGACAAAAAAAAACATTGAAAGGAAATATCACAAAAAAAAACTGGAACAGTCAGGAAATTTGGTATAAACATTAGGAGCACAACAAGATAGTTAATCATCACTAAAATCTTAGTTTTACTGATAAAATTTATAAAAAAAGTTGCTTTTGCAGTTTATTGTTTTTTCATTGGCTAATTGAACAAATATTTATAAACTAACCAATGTAAAATTTAGTCTAATAAATGTGTTAAGTATAAATAAGCAATCTATATGTAGCTTTAAGTCATTTAAAATAATAAACTGAATAAAAGTAAAACTGTTTATATATAGTGCGACTAAAACTAAAATTGCGACCCGCGATCACAAACTACCTGCCGAACCCTGTATTAAGGTAATTAATATTTTAAACTTAGCTATTTTATAACTATATATTAAATAAATATTCTTCTTGGTTATGTTTATTCACGAAATAATTACCAAACTAGTAAAATATATTATAACCATTTTCAAATAAGTTTTATTTTTAGTTTTTTACTAAAACAATTAGAAAAGATTTCTAGCTAAGCTTTTTTAATTTAAAAGTACGAAAAGTTTGCACTTATGATATCAAAGTATTTCAAATAATGTAAGGATCCTTAAAATAATTAAAATGAAATCTATACAAGTTTTAAAGACTAAGATTATAAAATACATTCTTTAATAGATTACTCAGAAGCAATATCAAAGTATAACATACGTAACAAAACATTTCTAATCGTTTTAAATTTATAAATTACTTTAACACGTGCTTTTTGCCAAAAGAGCAGCTAAATTATTAGTTTGTATTGACAGTTTGCTAAATTAAATATTTCATTTATTATTAGGGTATTACATTTTCTTGTGTTATAAGGTTAAAGTTGCAAAAGTTTAAACGTAACTTTTACCTGCTTAAAAATTAAACTAAATTGTCAAGACCTACAAATATAAATTCCTCTAGATAGTGTTTTAATTTAACATTATGCCAGTTAATAAGGCTTTTTAGATTAGGTTAAAACATGAAAATATATTAACAATTGTTACATGACAATTCAAATTTTGAGAATTCAAATCCTTAAAAAAACTTTTAGTAGGCCATATCCCAAAAAGTAACAAGTATTTAAAAAAAAATTAGATAAGCTGTTTTTTGATTTATTTGACCAGATTATTAAATTCAAATATATAATAAAAATTCTGATAATTTAAAACTAAAACTCAAATATCAATAAAATTACTTTTGTTAAAAACTTGTTTTAGCCATTTCTCAAATAATGTATAACAGTTTCAAAACAAGAAAAAGTTTTTAGTTGTTAATTAGACCTACATATTTTATTTAATGTACTGCATCCATTGACAATAAGTAAACATATTTCTGCTTAATTTACTTCATTATATCTATAATAAGAAAAAAATAATGTCGATTTAAGTTTCTAAACGTCAGTTTTTTGTATTTGAAGTTGCTTTAGACGAATGTTTCAAAAAGTTGGCCCAAGATACTCAGTTAGCCATTAGGAGCAGTTAGGTTAAAGGGGGCCATGAGGTTGTTATTTGAAACTGAAGTTGCAAACGAAGAGCAAAAAAAAATATTAATCATGTTTTGGGTTGAGAGCTTTTATATTTTTTAATGAGCGCCTTTAGAAAAACCTGCTTATGACTTATGCATTTCATCTTTTGACTCGATAAATTGGTAGTAAAATCAGCAAAAAATAATTCATTTAAAATATATATGCAAAGTAATAAAAAACAAAGGAAACAGATTCTTTTAGACTCCAAAAATAAAAACTTGTAAATAAATGTTTTAACTTTTTATTATACTTTAAAAATGATATAGACTAGATTTACGCATTGTGTATAATGCTAATAAACCAAACGCTGTTTAAAACCCATTGAATTCTAAATAAAATACAAAACAATTGCAATTTGTGAGTTTTAAACTATGTTTTACTACCTGAGTATAAATACTGCTTTTGAAACCATTATTTATTTAAAAAAATAAATGTAAAATACTCACTCAAATTTTCTCCTATATATAATTTTAAAATATAACTACCATTTGTTCTATTGAAAATGTGTTTCGATAAAATTACTTAATAAACTATAATAGTTTAAAGTATTCCTATAGTAAATGACAAAACAAACTGTATATATGCTTTGATTAAAAAAATTAATGTTTAGTGCAGCGGTTCTTAACCCTTTATTCATGCTTTTTCCCTTTTTGGAAGGTTATTATTAAATTTACCCCCTTTTTGAAATAAATTACTAAATTTACAAGTAGTGTTTATATTTGAAGAAAAAACTAGATTTTTTTGAAGTTTGCGTTACTAATTATAAAAATTAATGAAATTTAAGGAGTTTAACTGCCTTAAAATTATCCAGTTTAATACTAACTTAAAAATTTAAAAAGACAATCAAAATAACTTATTTACATAACTTTAATAACAAAAATTTACACCATAAAAAAAAGGAGTTTTACCCTTGAGGTAAATTCACCCTAACAATTTTAACAATAAAAATTCTATGCTGCATATAAACTTTTATGTCAAAAATATAAAATAAATGACAGCACAAAAAGAAAAAACAAAATAAACATTTTCATTATAAAGAATGTAATTAACAACACTAATAATTTACAAACCATTTACATAAAGTAACACGTTTATATTAATACAAATTTAACTTATTAGTAAAAATTAAAGTAAATTAAGTTACTCATGAAATGGATAAAGATAATGTACTTGTTTATGAACTTAAATACTGATGATTGTGAACTTTGGCAATTTTCATTTTAAAGCGTCCAGTTGAAAACAGTTAACTAATTTACTAAGTCGGGAAACAACCAATTTTTTTTACTATAAATAAGCACTATAAAAAGAAAATGTTAAATAAATTTAATTAAAAAACAGTACAACTGTTTTTAATAAATCTAAAATAAAAAATCAATTTTAATAAATGACATACCTATAATCTTTCATTGTAAAAACTGAATCAAGACCTTAATTTACTACAACTATTAAACATTTTTAAATGTAATAGTTTACCACTTCAACATCATTGAAAACTTGTTAAAGCAGTGTTAAAAGCAAACTTACTTTCTCTTGTTTCAAATAAAAACGGGATGTTTATATGCAATTAAAGTGAGTTCTTAAAATAGCCTTTTACTCATTTATGTATATTTTATTATCACAGCTAAACTGCATTGCACGCAGCGCCAAAACCGTTACTGATTATTGGTTATATTAACATACTATCAAAACGGTAAAAATATAACAATTCACTTTGTTTTAATTCATATTAACTATAAAATCATAATTTTCTCTAATAAATTGGTAGTAGTTTATCTTTTTTTATCTTTTATATGTTTTTACTTGTTTTTTACTTGTGAAAAAAGTATTGCATATTTAGTATAAACTGAACTAACAACAAAATTTAAAACATATTTAAAAGGATCATGTTTTAATTTCAGTTTTACTTTATAAAAATATTTGTATAATTTTTCTAGATAACATATAATTGTCACTTTCTTTTGCATAATTTTCTTGTTTTTTGAAATATAGGTTTTAGAAAACGTTTAGATAACAAGTTATGTTGGAAATAATTAGAAAATTTTCGTAGTTAACTTTGTTTTCTTTATACAACTAACTTAAAAAAATCTAAGTTAAAGTTAGAGCCTACCTCTGTTATAGTTTTAACCAGAACGTAGCTAGCTCTAAAAAGTTACGAATCTGCAAAAAAAAATCAAGAATAATGTGTGATGACGTCATAACGGGAATAGAGTAGTTTTAACTATCCTAATTATATATAAAATTGTATAGTTTTGTTAAAAGTTTAAAATAAAATGTTAAATTATAAGGAATAACTGTATACAAGGCAAGTTGTACTGCTCTTGACCCCCTATAATTCTTTATGTGTTGAAACTTTTATGAGCCTATAAAACCTTTCATTCAAAATAAAAATATTAATAAAGAATTTAACTTTAATAATATTACTGATAGGCCTAAAACATACAACTTTGAAAACAGTTTCCTCACTTCAAAAAGTATTTGCAAAAATGTTTGCTTTTATTAAAATAAAAGTCATAAATTTTAGGAGTTAAACAAAAAACAAAAAGGATATAAAATAAAAAAGTTCACAACATTAGATGAAATTCAGATGTACAATTACTTTGTTTTGTCAAAAACAATTCATAAAGAAAGGAAGAGTACACGTCTTTGTAAATGTTATTACTAGCTTTAGTAGCGTTGTAAGGACGTAATCCTTTATTTGAATTTCCTTACACTAAATAATAATAAATTTCCCTTTGAATTTGTCATTTTAACCGACTTTTTGAAATATATGACACATATCCTCCTTGAAAAGTTATTCCATATATTGTTTTTTAATTCTTCGAAGTTTCCGCGGAAAATAAACTATTTGCCGAGAAAAAAGCTGATTATCTCAAAATATTGGCATATAGGCACTACTTCCGCGGACGCAAAGGCTTTTGTTTCGGTCTTTGTACCGTAAGTCGGTTAAGTTACTAAGTTATTCAAACAACTCTTTTCGGGTTGTTTCTTGGTAAAAAATGAAAAGTTATTACGTCATTACCGTTCCAGTTACGTCATTTACTACGATCGTGTCGAAGACAAGGCTAATGGAGCTCCCTTGTTATCTAGTTCAGGGTCATTAGTTCACCATATTTCAAAGAGGTCGATCCAGATTTATCCAGTTTACTCCGATTTCCCCTGGGTTTCGTTTACTAAACGGATTTCCTCCCCCACCATCGACTACTCATTCGTTACTGTGTTAGTATCGTTGTGTGTTGTGTGTAAAAAAAAATAGTATTAGCTTTAATCGTGTTTAACATCTAGTTTGAAGTATTCTTTAGTTGTTATTAATCTAGTCGAGATCGAAAACTAAATTTTCTAGTTTTTGAATTTAAAGTTTATATATTTTACGAATTTCCTTTTCTATATAGTTAATTAGTACTTTATAAAATTTAAAGTTTTAAAACTAGTAGTAGATAATAAATAGATTAACAGAATTAAGAACAGAAAGCCTTTTACCTAATTTATACATTTAGAATTAAGAAACTTGTAACAAATAATTTAAATAAAAAGTAAAATACAGTCGAAAAAAATGAATAAAATTTTATTACATAGTTTTTAGTAATGCATCAATAAAGTTATAACGTTTAACTTTCCATATTTCGCTTCCCTATCATTTCCTTTACCCCTCGTAACCATATTAGACCTTTTATCCATAATGACCACAAGTCAGATCATTGTAATAATAGGTCAGATGGTTATAGCATAAAGATTTAAGCTGTAAAAAAAGAATAAAACATTTTCATATTAAAAAAATTTGTTAACTAAAAGCTGTAATAAAAAATCAAACTTTGTTTTTACAATACAAACTTGTTAAATAAAACAACTTAGTTAAATAAAAAAAAACCTTGAACGTTAAACATTAATATTTTTCAGATACAATGTGAAACATATAAACAAATTAAAACATAAAGATTTTTAATCATAAAATATATTAGCTTTTTTTAAACTTGTTATGAATTAATAATACAACTATACACTTGTTAAAATATATAGTATTAATTTATTCTTTTTAATCTTAGATTAAAAAAGTTATATAAAACTCTTTTAAAAACTTTATATCATTTTTCAAACATATATTAAAGAATTAAACTAATATACTTTTTAAATTTAGTAAACCACTCTAAAAATTATATATTTTTTTTTAAACAACAGGTACATTCTATATTCTTGATAAATTTAAAGAAAATATAAAATACAAAAATCTTCACATTGTAAATAACAATGCTTGTGAAGATATAACTTTGAAATAAGTTAAACCTTAAAGGTATCTATGATATTAAAAGCTTTTACAGGCATTTTTTATGTTCAAAATGTTACTTTTAAACTTTTACGTTCTTAACTTTACAACAAAAAAAATTTTTTGGCTTTTATTTAAAGTTGGAAGATTATATAAGAAATATCTTATCACTACCGCAAAAATTTAACAATTATTTTATTTTAAAAATAAATTGCAATCGATTAGAAATGTCTTGTTTCATATGCTATAGTATAACATTGTTTTATACTAATCTAATAGTTTACATTTCTTTTTATTTAAAGCCTTTGAAATTTTTAATAACTCTTTTAAGCGTTTAATTTATCTTAAACTGCATATAATACTTTTACAAACCTAAGTGAAAACTTTTACTACTTTCAAATTAAGACTATTTTTGCTTAATAGTCTATTTTAAGTGTCTGTAGTAATAAAATAAACAGAATTTTATATATAAATATAATATAGAATATAAAAGTTTATTTTGTATTTAGTTATAACTATTTTAAAATCCTAAAATGATGTTCTTCAAAACTTAGATAATTGGAATCAAAAAAATGAAAACAAAACTAGTTTACTTCCTTTCTATAATCTTTTACGTCACTATCGTACTCTAAACTATAGTGACGTAATAGATAAATACAAACAATATTTAATACAACATATCCTATATATATTCAATGCAGTTAATCTAAAACTAACCAGCTAAATAAAAGGCTTATAGCAGCAAGGACAAATTTTTCAAAACCACTGGATGTGGTTTATACAAAACATTATTTAAAAGTGTGCACACTTAAGTATTAATGAAGTAAGCATACCGTCACACCAACGTGTGAATATAATCACAAAACCTTTCGAATAACAGCAAATTTGTACAAACAGCTACCAAAATATTCTCATAATCGATTAAATTTTCACTTATTCACCAAGGTTTTTAAAATAACACCAAAAGTGTAGATTAAAAATGTGTTTACCTAATTACCAAACTGAGCACACCAATACTTTATAGCAGTGTTCGGCATGGTGTACACTGGTGCACACTAGTGTATACGAATTTTTTTTTGGGGTGCACGAAACTTTTAGGGTAAACGAAAGTCATTTAGGGGTGCACGAAATTTTGAGATTATACAAAAAATTTTTTTGTCTTATTATAATACTTATTTAATTTAAGCGACATAGTTAAATATGTAATTTAAATTTTGTCCTGGTGTTTAATTTAAGTTGTAGTTTATTAGCCATTTTACTCTCAAGATCTATGTTAGTATTAAAAATCACATATCATTCTTTATAAAATCATTGAAGAAACAGCTTGCATCTAAAAGAATAGAGAGAATGCTCGAAGCTCTTGTGAATTCAGTTGACTGATGTAGAGGAAGCTGACATCAAGCTACGATCATGATTATGTTAAAAAGGTTAGTATTTTGCTTTTAGTATTAGTAAATTACAATATTTGGCTTAGTGGAGAAAGTTCCCTTTTTAAATTATTAATATTACCTACTTTTTAAACTATACAATAATTCTTACAAAGATATTCACACGCTAATTATATTATTAGTACAATAATAATGAACATTTAAAGCTATTTTTTATATTAACAGGAAAATTAAAGACCTTATGTACAATAGAAAATACTTTAAATAAGATAAAAATACTTAAAATATGTTAATAACTCTCTTTAAATAGATGCATATCAGTAGTAATGAATAAATTTAAAGTATCAGTTTTAAGTTTTAAATAACTTAAATTAAGTAAATATTATACCTTTATACATAATACATATAAAATTTTAAGAAATTATGGCTTAAATTAACATTGAGTAAGGATTTTAAAAAATACCCATTTTGGGTTAGAATTTTTTTTTCTGAGCTTGAGCTTGGTTTTGATTTTTGATTAACAACCCTTTTTGCCTTTAAATTAATGTTTAAAATTGTATGTTTGTTATAACTTTGATATATATGGTAATCAAAAGTTTGCCACACAATCAGTATAATCCTGGATACTTAAAAATTTTGCAAATCTCAGTATGACATAGAATAACTCGGAAATTTTTGAATTTGTTTTTTCAACTCAGGCTAACTTAAGATATTTTTTTTATCTCAGTAAAGTTTTAAGAATTCAGGCATTTTTTTTCTACGTTTTTAATGAGATATAGTTAGTTTAGTTCCAATTTTTTTTTTGTAATTTTTAGTATTTTTGCCGAAGATCTTTGTTTTTCTTGCATTTGAAATTTAAACAAAAATTGAAAAAAACCTAGATGACTACAGGTCAGTTTATAGTCATTCAGGACAGTCTTGATCAATTAAATCAGTTTTAACCAAAATGATCACAACATTGACAAACTTATTTAACAATTTCTACTTTAAACGTTTGACATAATCAAGATTTTTTTTTGTTTTAAAGAGAAGCAACCCTGGTC
The DNA here is from genome assembly GCF_965202585.1 of Thalia democratica. Classification (NCBI taxonomy): domain Eukaryota; kingdom Metazoa; phylum Chordata; class Thaliacea; order Salpida; family Salpidae; genus Thalia; species Thalia democratica. Next base: position 71,935 of record NW_028139407.1, read on the forward strand.
TTAAAATAATTAAATTCATTATTTTGCAAATTGTTGATCGTCCTTTTTACTTTTTTTTTTGCATTTTACATCTTTTACTTGAGTTTTACTTTTACTTTGATTTTTATATAACTTCTTTTATTAAACTAAGCTAAACTAAAAAATATAACGCATTAACAATTTCAAGTATTTACAGTAAGATATCAAATTTACTGTATAATACCTATCTTAAACTTTTTATTTTATTCAAGGTGGTTATTTATATTTTTTATAGAAATAAACAGCTTTAAAAAGTTAAATCAGCACAATTTATTTTATGCTAAATAGTATTTTTTTGATATTGATTAAACTAGATTATAAACCAGTAATGGCATTAGCTTTTTGTTAAACTCAATTTTCACACACTCAAACTACTTTGAATAACTCTTATGCTATTTTAAGAGTATGGAAAACTTCGGCAAAGTAATTTTTATAAATACTTATGCTGATAATGTTTGTTCGAACTTTTAATGAAAGATTCAGACGAGTTTGATTTTTTTTTTGATTCTAAGCCAATTACTTAACTGACTAATTGTTAAGTTAGTTAATGTTTTATTCATTTAGGCTTTGTTAGTTTGTTATTAGTTTTGATCAAATAAATATATATTTCTTTATTTTAAATAGATTAAAGAATTTTAAACTGTTTTATGGTCAAACAGGATTTTTTATTTGAAAGAGTGACAAACTCTAAATAAACTACTAAGCCCGGTTAAAAACCAAAAGTATAGTAGTAATATGTAACAAATTTCATTAGAAAGATAGTAAAATTTGAAGTATTTATTTGTTTAACAGAAATAAGTGACAATCAGATACAACCCTGAACTTGGTGAAGTGCAAAAAATCAGTCTATGAAAGAAACTGCACCAGCTATACGGAGAGCAACAAGATATAATGTACATTATTTTGATTTTAGCTGTTTTTAACTCGTTTTCATTGTTGTCGTTTATCTATTTGTTTAATATCATGATGTAGTTAATTTTAAATGAGATATTTTAAAAGTACTGTACTAAGGATTTTGTAGTTACTGCAGAGATGTGTTTAATTAATAAGTTTTTCAGATATAGCCATATAATTAAAATATTGTTGTGGAAACAGGGTACAATAAATAGAGAGGCTCATTAAGATTAGTATCAAGTAATAAATTTCAGCACTAGTTAACAAAAGGTTTGCATGTAAATATAAACTGAGTTATGACCTTTTTAAATAGAAGTTAAAACTTTTAGGGTTCCATGAAAACATATCTGACGAAGACATTTTATTAAGAAGCGTCAAGTATACACGAAAAGACACTTTAGCACAAAAACACTTAAGCACGTCATAAAAAATGATAAAATGAAAGAAAAAAAAGCAAGGAAAAATAAAAGACACATTAAAAAAAATGAAAAAAGTACCTACCAACGGTAAAATTTATGAATAACAGTAATAGTAAAAAGAAAAAAAGGAATAAATAATAAAATCAGAAGTTATTAACACAAAACTAAGCAAATAAATTATCAAAAGGCAAAAAAAACAAAAAAAAAATCGACCGAGGGTAAGGGTTACCAGCAACAAGGGTAGTAAAAAAAAAACTTAAAAAAAAAGTTTCAATCCCCTACAAATACCCCTAGTGCAAAATGGTCGTCGTGCATAAGTATCTTCCTACAAAATTTACCCTTTAGTGCAAAAGTGTTTTCATGCAAAATTTACCCTTTCGTGGAAAGTGTCTTTACTCATATTTTACGCGTACTTTTTTGAATAACAAATAATAACTTTAGTGTATTGGTTTGCACATTTTAATCAGTTTTTGTCCACATTTTATTGTCCACATTTTTGTTTAATTGAGTGCTATAAAGCAGTGGTCGGCACTCTAACCAGAATTTGTGTACACTAAAATGCAAAAAATAAAATTGGTGCACCCCAAGATCTTAGTTTGATAAGAGCCGCTAGTGGTAGAACTACGTAAACACTTTTACTTATGCATTCTGGCTAAAAACGCAAAATTCTGGTTAAATGACAATTCAAATTCTGTAACAAATAATTAAAAAACTATATCTTAAAAGTTTCACACATTAAACAAATACGTTTGTAGGTCTTATTAATATCTTCAGATCTATTTTTGTTTTCTTAAGTATTTATTTAATTAAATGAATTTATAAACTTCTAAAAATGACTATTTTTAAGCTAATTTCATCCATATTTCAAAAAAAAATTAAATTTTGCAGGATTAAAAAAAACCTTGTAGATAGGAATTTAAGACCTACATAGATATTTTTATTTTGTTCAAAATATACACTTCTTTTAAAGTTAAGGTCCTTTGAATACCTCAAAAGAATTTTAACTGTCCGAATTTAATTTGTTTTGCACCCGAAATTCTTGAGGTATTATATAATGAGATATGTTTTCATGGAACCCTAAAAGTTTTAACTTCTATTTAAAAAGGTCATAACTCAGTTTATATTTACATGCAAACCTTTTGTTAACTAGTGCTGAAATTTATTACTTGATACTAATCTTAATGAGCCTCTATATTTAGTGTACCCTGTTTCCACAACAATATTTTAATTATATGGCTATATCTGAAAAACTTGTTAATTAAACACATCTCTGCAGTAACTACAAAATCCTTAGTACAGTACTTTTAAAATATCTCATTTAAAATTAACTACATCATGATATTAAACAAATAGATAAACGACAACAATGAAAACGAGTTAAAAACAGCTAAAATCAAAATAATGTACATTATATCTTGTTGCTCTCCGTATAGCTGGTGCAGTTTCTTTCATAGACTGATTTTTTGCACTTCACCAAGTTCAGGGTTGTATCTGATTGTCACTTATTTCTGTTAAACAAATAAATACTTCAAATTTTACTATCTTTCTAATGAAATTTGTTACATATTACTACTATACTTTTGGTTTTTAACCGGGCTTAGTAGTTTATTTAGAGTTTGTCACTCTTTCAAATAAAAAATCCTGTTTGACCATAAAACAGTTTAAAATTCTTTAATCTATTTAAAATAAAGAAATATATATTTATTTGATCAAAACTAATAACAAACTAACAAAGCCTAAATGAATAAAACATTAATTAACTTAACAATTAGTCAGTTAAGTAATTGGCTTAGAATCAAAAAAAAAATCAAACTCGTCTGAATCTTTCATTAAAAGTTCGAACAAACATTATCAGCATAAGTAATTATAAAAATTACTTTGCCGAAGTTTTCCATACTCTTAAAATAGCATAAGAGTTATTCAAAGTAGTTTGAGTGTGTGAAAATCAAGTTTATCAAAAAGCTAATGCCATTACTGGTTTATAATCTAGTTTAATCAATTTCAAAAAAATAATATTTAGCATAAAATAAATTGTGCTGATTTAACTTTTTAAAGCTGTTTATTTCTATAAAAAATATAAATAACCACCTTGAATAAAATAAAAAGTTTAAGATAGGTATTATACAGTAAATTTGATATCTTACTGTAAATACTTGAAATTGTTAATGCGTTATATTTTTTAGTTTAGCTTAGTTTAATAAAAGAAGTTATATAAAAATCAAAGTAAAAGTAAAACTCAAGTAAAAGATGTAAAATGCAAAAAAAAAAGTAAAAAGGACGATCAAAAATTTGCAAAATAATGAATTTAATTATTTTAAGACCAGGGTTGCTTCTCTTTAAAACAAAAAAAAATCTTGATTATGTCAAACGTTTAAAGTAGAAATTGTTAAATAAGTTTGTCAATGTTGTGATCATTTTGGTTAAAACTGATTTAATTGATCAAGACTGTCCTGAATGACTATAAACTGACCTGTAGTCATCTAGGTTTTTTTCAATTTTTGTTTAAATTTCAAATGGAAGAAAAACAAAGATCTTCGGCAAAAATACTAAAAATTACAAAAAAAATATTGGAACTAAACTAACTATATCTCATTAAAAACGTAGAAAAAAAATGCCTGAATTCTTAAAACTTTACTGAGATAAAAAAAATATCTTAAGTAAGCCTGAGTTGTAAAAACAAATTCAAAAATTTCCGAGTTATCCTATGTCATACTGAGATTTGCAAAATTTTTAAGTATCCAGGATTATTCTGATTGTGTGGCAAACTTTTGATTACCTAATATATCAAAGTTATAACAAACATACAATTTTAAACATTAATTTAAAGGCAAAAAGGGTTGTTAACCAAAAATCAAAACCAAGCTCAAGCTCAGAAAAAAAAATTCTAACCCAAAATGGGTATTTTTTAAAATCCTTACTCAATGTTAATTTAAGCCATAATTTCTTAAAATTTTATATGTATTATGTATAAAGGTATAATATTTACTTAATTTAAGTTATTTAAAACTTAAAACTGATACTTTAAATTTATTCATTACTACTGATATGCATCTATTTAAAGAGAGTTATTAACATATTTTAAGTATTTTTATCTTATTTAAAGTATTTTCTATTGTACATAAGGTCTTTAATTTTCCTGTTAATATAAAAAATAGCTTTAAATGTTCATTATTATTGTACTAATAATATAATTAGCGTGTGAATATCTTTGTAAGAATTATTGTATAGTTTAAAAAGTAGGTAATATTAATAATTTAAAAAGGGAACTTTCTCCACTAAGCCAAATATTGTAATTTACTAATACTAAAAGCAAAATACTAACCTTTTTAATATAATCATGATCGTAGCTTGTTGTCAGCTTCCTCTACATCAGTCAACTGAATTCACAAGAGCTTCGAGCATTCTCTCTATTCTTTTAGATGCAAGCTGTTTCCTCAATGATTTTATAAAGAATGATATGTGATTTTTAATACTAAAATAGATCTTGAGAGTAAAATGGCTAATAAACTACAACTTAAATTAAACACCAAGACAAAATTTAAATTACATATTTAACTATGTCGCTTAAATTAAATAAGTATTATAATAAGACAAAAAAAATTTTTGTATAATCTCAAAATTTCGTGCACCCCTAAATGACTTTCGTTTACCCTAAAAGTTTCGTGCACCCCAAAAAAAAATTCGTATACACTAGTGTGCACCAGTGTACACCATGCCGAACACTGCTATAAAGTATTGGTGTGCTCAGTTTGGTAATTAGGTAAACACATTTTTAATCTACACTTTTGGTGTTATTTTAAAAACCTTGGTGAATAAGTGAAAATTTAATCGATTATGAGAATATTTTGGTAGCTGTTTGTACAAATTTGCTGTTATTCGAAAGGTTTTGTGATTATATTCACACGTTGTTGTGACGGTATGCTTACTTCATTAATACTTAAGTGTGCACACTTTTAAATAATGTTTTGTATAAACCACATCCAGTGGTTTTGAAAAATTTGTCCTTGCTGCTATAAGCCTTTTATTTAGCTGGTTAGTTTTAGATTAACTGCATTGAATATATATAGGATATGTTGTATTAAATATTGTTTGTACTTATCTATTACGTCACTATAGTTTAGAGTACGATAGAGACGTAAAAGATTATAGAAAGGAAGTAAACTAGTTTTGTTTTCATTTTTTTGATTCCAATTATCTAAGTTTTGAAGAACATCATTTTAGGATTTTAAAATAGTTATAACTAAATACAAAATAATTTTTTATATTCTATATTATATTTATATATAAAATTCTGTTTATTTTATTACTACAGACACTTAAAATAGACTATTAAGCAAAAATAGTCTTAATTTGAAAGTAGTAAAAGTTTTCACTTAGGTTTGTAAAAGTATTATATGCAGTTTAAGATAACTTAAACGCTTAAAAGAGTTATTTAAAATTTCAAAGGCTTTAAATAAAAAGAAATGTAAACTATTAGATTAGTATAAAACAATGTTATACTATAGCATATGAAACAAGACATTTCTAATCGATTGCAATTTATTTTTAAAATAAAATAATTGTTAAATTTTTGCGGTAGTGATAAGATATTTCTTATATAATCTTCCAACTTTAAATAAAAGCCAAATTTTTTTTTTGTTGTAAAGTTAAGAACGTAAAAGTTTAAAAGTAACATTTTGAACATAGAAAATGCCTGTAAAAGCTTTTAATATCATAGATACCTTTAAGGTTTAACTTATTTCAAAGTTATATCTTCACAAGCATTGTTATTTACAATGTGAAGATTTTTGTATTTTATATTTTCTTTAAATTTATCAAGAATATAGAATGTACCTGTTGTTTAAAAAAAAATATATAAATTTTAGAGTGGTTTACTAAATTTAAAAAGTATATTAATTTAATTCTTTAATATATGTTTGAAAAATGATATAAAGTTTTTAAAAGAGTTTTATATAACTTTTTTAATCTAAGATTAAAAAGAATAAATTAATACTATATATTTTAACAAGTGTATAGTTGTATTATTAATTCATAACAATTTTAAAAAAAGCTAATATATTTTATGATTAAAAATCTTTATGTTTTAATTTGTTTATATGTTTCACATTGTATCTGAAAAATATTAATGTTTAACGTTCAAGGTTTTTTTTTTATTTAACTAAGTTGTTTTATTTAACAAGTTTGTATTGTAAAAACAAAGTTTGATTTTTTATTACAGCTTTTAGTTAACAAATTTTTTAATATGAAAATGTTTTATTCTTTTTTTACAGCTTAAATCTTTATGCTATAACCATCTGACCTATTATTACAATGATCTGACTTGTGGTCATTATGGATAAAAGGTCTAATATGGTTACGAGGGGTAAAGGACATAATAGGGAAGCGAAATATGGAAAGTTAAACGTTATAATTTTATTGATGCATTACTAAAAACTATGTAATAAAATTTTATTCATTTTTTTCGACTGTATTTTACTTTTTATTTAAATTACTTGTTACAAGTTTCTTAATTCTAAATGTATAAATTAGGTAAAAGGCTTTCTGTTCTTAATTCTGTTAATCTATTTATTATCTACTACTAGTTTTAAAACTTTAAATTTTATAAAGTACTAATTAACTATATAGAAAAGGAAATTCGTAAAATATATAAACTTTAAATTCAAAAACTAGAAAATTTAGTTTTCGATCTCGACTAGATTAATAACAACTAAAGAATACTTCAAACTAGTTGTTAAACACGATTAAAGCTAATACTATTTTTTTTTACACACAACACACAACGATACTAACACAGTAACGAATGAGTAGTCGATGGTGGGGGAGGAAATCCGTTTAGTAAACGAAACCCAGGGGAAATCGGAGTAAACTGGATAAATCTGGATCGACCTCTTTGAAATATGGTGAACTAATGACCCTGAACTAGATAACAAGGGAGCTCCATTAGCCTTGTCTTCGACACGATCGTAGTAAATGACGTAACTGGAACGGTAATGACGTAATAACTTTTCATTTTTTACCAAGAAACAACCCGAAAAGAGTTGTTTGAATAACTTAGTAACTTAACCGACTTACGGTACAAAGACCGAAACAAAAGCCTTTGCGTCCGCGGAAGTAGTGCCTATATGCCAATATTTTGAGATAATCAGCTTTTTTCTCGGCAAATAGTTTATTTTCCGCGGAAACTTCGAAGAATTAAAAAACAATATATGGAATAACTTTTCAAGGAGGATATGTGTCATATATTTCAAAAAGTCGGTTAAAATGACAAATTCAAAGGGAAATTTATTATTATTTAGTGTAAGGAAATTCAAATAAAGGATTACGTCCTTACAATGCTACTAAAGCTAGTAATAACATTTACAAAGACGTGTACTCTTCCTTTCTTTATGAATTGTTTTTGACAAAACAAAGTAATTGTACATCTGAATTTCATCTAATGTTGTGAACTTTTTTATTTTATATCCTTTTTGTTTTTTGTTTAACTCCTAAAATTTATGACTTTTATTTTAATAAAAGCAAACATTTTTGCAAATACTTTTTGAAGTGAGGAAACTGTTTTCAAAGTTATATGTTTTAGGCCTATCAGTAATATTATTAAAGTTAAATTCTTTATTAATATTTTTATTTTGAATGAAAGGTTTTATAGGCTCATAAAAGTTTCAACACATAAAGAATTATAGGGGGTCAAGAGCAGTACAACTTGCCTTGTATACAGTTATTCCTTATAATTTAACATTTTATTTTAAACTTTTAACAAAACTATACAATTTTATATATAATTAGGATAGTTAAAACTACTCTATTCCCGTTATGACGTCATCACACATTATTATTGATTTTTTTTTGCAGATTCGTAACTTTTTAGAGCTAGCTACGTTCTGGTTAAAACTATAACAGAGGTAGGCTCTAACTTTAACTTAGATTTTTTTAAGTTAGTTGTATAAAGAAAACAAAGTTAACTACGAAAATTTTCTAATTATTTCCAACATAACTTGTTATCTAAACGTTTTCTAAAACCTATATTTCAAAAAACAATAAAATTATGCAAAAGAAAGTGACAATTATATGTTATCTAAAAAAATTATACAAATATTTTTATAAAGTAAAACTGAAATTAAAACATGATCCTTTTAAATATGTTTTAAATTTTGTTGTTAGTTCAGTTTATACTAAATATGCAATACTTTTTTCACAAGTAAAAAACAGGTAAAAACATATAAAAGATAAAAAAAGATAAACTTCTACCAATTTATTAGAGAAAATTAAGATTTTATAGATAATATGAATTAAAACAAAGTGAATTGTTATATTTTTACCGTTTTGATAGTATGTTAATATAACCAATAATCAGTAACGGTTTTGGCGCTGCGTGCAATGCAGTTTAGCTGTGATAATAAAATATACATAAATGAGTAAAAGGATATTTTAAGAAATCACTTTAATTGCATATAAACATCCCGTTTTTATTTGAAACAAGAGAAAGTAAGTTTGCTTTTAACACTGCTTTAACAAGTTTTCAATGATGTTGAAGTGGTAAACTATTACATTTAAAAAATGTTTAATAGTTGTAGTAAATTAAGGTCTTGATTCAGTTTTTACAATGAAAGATTATAAGTATGTCATTTATTAAAATTGATTTTTTATTTTAGATTTATTAAAAACAGTTGTACTGTTTTTTAATTAAATTTATTTAACATTTTCTTTTATAGTGCTTATTTATAGTAAAAAAAATTGGTTGTTTCCCGACTTAGTAAATTAGTTAACTGTTTTCAACTGGACGCTTTAAAATGAAAATTGCCAAAGTTCACAATCATCAGTATTTAAGTTCATAAACAAGTACATTATCTTTATCCATTTCATGAGTAACTTAATTTACTTTAATTTTTACTAATAAGTTAAATTTGTATTAATATAAACGTGTTACTTTATGTAAATGGTTTGTAAATTATTAGTGTTGTTAATTACATTCTTTATAATGAAAATGTTTATTTTGTTTTTTCTTTTTGTGCTGTCATTTATTTTATATTTTTGACATAAAAGTTTATATGCAGCATAGAATTTTTATTGTTAAAATTGTAAAACAATAAAAATAAAAAAGCAAATGATTCTAGTAATCTAAATAGAAAGAACTCATAAGATTTTTATAAAAATGCATTACTTTTTTAAGTGTGAGTATAATTCTCAGTAATAAGAAGAAATAACACTCAAAATCTATCTTTCAAACTTTTTAAACTTTACACAGATAAAACACATAAAAAAAAATATAACTAGCTTTTTTTCATAACAAAATATTTACTTCATGATAGCAAAAATTAATCATACAACTGTAACTAATCACTATACTTAGTAGTATCTAAAATGAATTTACTATTTTGTAGTCAAATGATATGCTTTTATCTGTATTAATAAAAAAAAATAATATACTTTACAGCTTAAAATTTGTAAATATGATTCTAATGATACTTTGAAATTATTCAGAGATGCAGTTTCAAAATAATCTGAATTCTTGGCCAAAAGCATAAGTTCCATGGTCAAAGAAGGTAGCATAACAAAATGTGAGTACTTTTTCTGAAACATGTTACATTATGATAGTAATAGTCCATGTTACAACTGGCTTAAAATGTTAAACTTAGAGTTACTTATATGGTTATTTTTGTAAACTGTATGATTTTATACCTAGCTCTATATCAGACCATTGTTTAACTATTAAGAGGACAATATAACTTAAAACTTAATATAAATATACTAAATATCTTAGATTTATTGAATTTATATTATACTGGTTTATTCATGTTTTAATAACTTTTTACATTAGGATTCTTAATTGCCCCGCAAAAATAAAATTTTAGTAGCTTATTGAAATTTATTCTAACCTTTGGTTATTGTTTAAAATAAAAATTAGACTTAACTATCTAATTTCAACATTGTCCTCGTATTTACATTTTTTTTAAAAACAATCGTTATGTAAATTATACGGGACTTTGATAATTTGACTTCAAAGTTTTGGGCTAAAATGTACTGTACATGTATCAATCATGACAATAACAAATTTTACGCGATTTTAAATATGATTAGAATAAAGTTTCATGATTTTGATTTAAACTAACAAAAATTAACTATAAATGATAAAAAGTAGAAAAAAACCACCTATTCCTTTATAAAACTTTCTCCAAGCCGTCTTAAAACGCGTATAATGTAATTTTGTG
>NW_028139408.1:0-24120 GCF_965202585.1 Thalia democratica
TTCGTATTAAAAAAGAAACAGTTAAACATCATGTTTATTAAATAAATCTGTAATGACATTACTTAGCTTTATCTGGATATTTATTTTTGTTTAAAACTTTTTAATCCTAATAAAAATGGTGGTTCTTTCAAAAACTCATGTTGATGGTCGTGTGGAAAAGTGCATTGTTTATTATTGATGGTGCGAAAAGTAATATCTAAAAAAATTACGTAACTAGTTTGTATATATGTTATTTCCTTTTTTAAACTAACAAAAAAATTTTATAAGAGTTGAATTTAATGTTTAGTCGATAGTTCTACTTGATCTTTAGCCACATTTTAGTAGCTTTAAATATTTGCAGGAAAATAGCTTGAGGATAAACAAACTATTGTGCAGTAAAATGATTTCAGTAAAAATAGAGTTTTGCTGCTATTTTGTTATGACGTAAATATAATACTAAAACTACAAAACAAATGAAAAAAAAGTGCTTCACTGTTGTGTGCTAACTGTTTTCAACTACAAGTTTATTCCTTTAATTGACATCTTCTGTTAAGAACAAAAAAATTGTATAAATAAATTAGATACTTTTTGGTTTATAACTTTGATTTTAATTTGATAACTTCTGAAATAACTCGTTTTCTGTTCAACTTTTTACTATCTGTAAGTTTTATTAACAACTTAATCAAAATAAATAAATACTTATAAGTGATGATAGTTTTATTTAAGTCAAAAGTAGTTAAAGTTAACTAGATTTTCTAATTGATAACTAGATTTTTAGAAACATTAAAATGGTTTATGGAAAAAACATACACTTAGATTAAATATTTTTATTCTAATTAACATACAACCTAAAACTTTACATCTCAATTTATCCTAAAACTAATAAAAAATTATTAGATTATTACTAATCAAGGCAAAAAGACTTAATAAATTGTTTAGGCATGTTTAATCACTTTAAGTAAACTATATAAATAGCTTAAACTTTACATTTAAAGCGCTTGAAGTTGCAGTTTTATAACAATTCTAGTATTAAAATTAAAATTATTAATACCAATAGCACCAAATATATAAGATATACAAAACAAATGTAATTGAAACAATTTGTAATAGATTTTATAATGTATTATAACCTGTTTAATTTACTTTAGAAAAACAAATTACTACATAACCAAGACAATGTTACAGTTTTGTGTGTTTTAAAAATTTGTTTATTAGAAAAAATTTGAAACTTAGTTTGAAAAAAAACAACATAATAAAAGTAAAGTAGTATATAAGGTAGAAATAATTCAGTAATTAGGTTTAATATGATACATTTAAAACAAGTATAAAATTAAACGGTAAATTTGCAACTATATTTTGAAATTACACCTCCTGAATGTACTTTGTTTTAAATTTTTATGCTTTTATTCTAATTAACTAGTTAAGGGAACAAACGTAGTCTACAACTATTAAAAAAAAGTGATATTAAAACTTTCGTCACTTTTTTTAGCGGTAAAAATAAGTTAACGATGTCATTTAAATGTAAAGTACAACAAGTTCTTTTGAAAGAACTATCTAAAGAAATAGAAACAGATAACTTTTATTTATAGTTATTTTTATTTTTACACATTACAATCGTAAATTTTTCAGGCCAGTAACTTTGGGGTTAAAGTGCAAAAGCAATCTAAAATAGTTTTGTATAAATCGGTTAGTAAAATCTAAGAAAATAACTTTATCTAATATACGAAAACCATATTTATTTAATATTTTTATAGAAAGCTAGTAATATGTTTTAACTCGATTATTAGTTTGTAGTGTAAAAAACAAAACTTTAACAATAAATTAGAATAAGCTCAGTATTTTAAAAATCACTTATATATTCAATAAACTTTATCTTTAGCTATATAAATAAATACTAGGTATAAATACTAGTTGTCAAAACAAAAAAAATAAACAGAATGTTTATACAAATTCTTAGTGACGTCGCTTGGTAATACCAACAAATTTGTTAGTTAGTTTTGTATTTTAATCATTTAGAATAGCTTTATGTTATGTTTTATATACTCGTTTAAGTTTTTAGCCAACAAATGTGGCATTGTTTTTAATATTTTTGTTTATGATGTTTGTAAATAAAACCAATATAAACAACTTACGTTTCTCACATAAAACTTTTATCAGAACATAATAAGTAAAAACTAATAACTAACATGTTTATACATTCTTTTTATATATAATAAACTTTTCTTAATTAATTAAAAACATACGATAAGTTTAAAATTGTACGTAGCATATTTAGTTGCACTAAAATTCTAAATAAAAAACTTGAACTTAACAAAATAGCTCCAAAACTAAACAGTTTTGTATGCTATCTGACATGCTATATCGCCACATTTTTGTGGTCAAAATTTGAGTTTCAACACAAAAACAAAGCTTTTTGAGTTTTCTAATGTATATATTTAAGAGAATTAAAAGTTTTCTTGGTAACTCTAAGTGACTTCACTAATCGTTGATAGTTTATAACAGAACAAATACAATTTATTTATATATTAATTCGTTGCAAGCTTGATTAAACTGTCTCGTTTGAAAAAACATTTGCTCTATTGTTGTTCATGCTTTATGATACATACTTATAAAGTTGTGTTTGTGTTTCTTATAATTTTGTCTACAAGTTAAAAAATTAGTTATTAATGGTTAATTATATATAAATTAAAATATTTATCTTTAACTGTAGTTAAATATGTAAAGTATTTTTATGAATTTTAAATAAATTTATGTGTTCATGTAAACAATTTTTTAATCTAAATTATATCTATTTAATTTATAGTAAGAATAACGTAAAAATAACAATTCTAAATGCCCTGTTAAGTAAGCGTGTTCTTTTGATACTCTTAAAAAACTTTCCTTGTAAAAACGTTTTTTTTTAAGTTTATCTTAAGCACACTAATTAAAAATTTTATATCGTTTTATCGTTTTAACCCATAACAACTATTTTGTTATTTAATAATATATAAAATTTTGTGGCTAATTTTCCTTTGTTATCATAAACTAATAAAATGCTTATAACATGATAAATATACTTATAGTTTTTTTAAGTAGTAGAATTAAAAGCTGAAGAACATATTTTAAATTGTGTTAGATACTAAAAACACAATTCTTTATATAAAATGCAAAGCAAAAAATATACCAAAAATAAAAATAAACTAAGTTTAAACTAAGTAAAATTTAGTATTCAAACACTCTACATTTGTAACTCCACATTAAACATATAACTGTAGCATGATAAGTTTAATTGTTAACTATGAAAAAAAAACTTAAAATACTTTTTGATCCCGTTTTAGCTAATTGCTTATACATTATAGGTTATAACAAAATACAACATTGCTTTATTGATTGACATTTTTACACATTGTACAATTTAATTTGTGATCTGATACGGCTGCTTCCTTTTTAATTTGCTATTTTATCTTTACAACTAGTTGGAATGTTAACTCAATGATCAAAAGTTTTAGTAATATCTGTTAACTCGTTTTTTTTTTGTATTCTTATTCAAACATCTAATGACGTTAGGTAATACAGCACCGCATTTAAATATAATTTTTTTGTATTAAACAAAAGAGTATATTTTGTCAACTTTATCTATTTTATTCAAAATTTGTAACACTGTTATGTGGATGGTAATTAGATTTCATAGTGAAATTAGTGAGTATTATTTCTTCTTTTTGTAAAATTCTTTAACAAAACTAAAGGTTAGTTCATGAAAATTAAATATGCAGTTTTGAATACTTATGAAGACGTTAAAAATTTAAGTAATTGAAAATATTAAAACTATTTCGGTTCCTGTTTTAAATAAATTACCAAATTATTAAAGCTTTTACTGTAATCCACTAATCTGTACTGAAAAAATTCTAAAGTGCCTAAGAATACAACATTTTAATATTTTGTTTTGATTTGGTTAACTTTGCATTTAAGAACCCTTTATAAGACATTAAACTCTGATCTTGATTTTCTGATCCGTGGTGTATGACTCAATAACTGAATGTCCTTGCTTCAAAATGTTCACTTAGGCTTTCATAAAATTTTAGACAATTTGATTTTGTTATTCAATAATAACATGACGACTTTAGATATAAACTGATATAAAAATAAAAAATGTTTACGATTTTAGAAATTTTTAACTAGTTGTTTAACCTTAGTTTGGAAAGTAATATATTTAATTTAGTTTTTATTTTAAAATTTGTAAACATTTTCCTGTCTGCATTGTCGCCACAATATGGTGTAAAAATTAAGATTTTTTTATTTGATAATTTAATAAAAAGTTTAATATTCTAATATTTATAAATTAATAACATAATTTTAAAAAATAGTAAACATTTACGGGAACGATTCTAATTGCAGGAAGACAAAATTACACGAGGTTACTTAATACTAATTACACGTCATCTTGTAAGTTTTGCAAGTGTGAATCTAAGTTTTATGAACAAAATAGGGTTAAGTGATAAATTATTACGATCTCGTTTTACAGTTTTTACCACAAGTATGTGGTTTATACTTTTTTTTTTTTGAAAATTAAAAATCTGAACTTGTTTTATTAAAATAATAGTAATCATTACACAAAACATAATTCAAAACTTGTTTGTTCTTTTTACATAGTAAGAAGTCACTCATTTAATACTTGAATTTACCATAACATTAAATAAGTACTATGTCAATTTTATAAAAAAAATTGTTCAAATGTTAAGGGTTAAAAAGTAAAAAAAAATTGCATTCTAAGCTGATAAATTTTGTAACAAAAAATAAGTTTTTGTAAAATTTCACTTTTAAAATGATATTTTTTTTTAATTTAAAACTTATTAGTATATAAGGTTATAATTTTAGTTTTTGTTCGTTTTTAGTAAGTTTACTATTTTCAAATCATAATAGTACTTTTATAAATGTACATAAGAATTTTAAAGTATTTTCTAGTTTTTATTGATATTTGTACTAAATAACCTTAATGATCAAAATGTTAATATAAAAGAAAGCGGTTTTTAAACTTAACAGTATTTGATCAATTTTATCCAACTTTATAGGTTCGTTATACACAATACAGAATTCAATGATTAAAAAAAGTATAATTTTTATTAAGAATAAAGTTACTAACAGAAAAATATTAATCAATATAATTGAATTTAATGAAATTTACTTTTGTTGGGACAGCTTAATAACGTCTTATCGATAACTAATGGAACTAATAAGATAAAATTTTTAGTATGTACTAAAACATAAATAAAGCTATAAAGCAGAATAATAATTTTTTACTCTAAATTAAAACTTTCTAATTACTTAATATTTAAGAAACACAAGCTTTCTGAAAATTACTTTTAATTAATAGTTTTTAATAGTACTTAGCTAATCAGATAGACGTCAGATAGATTTACTTAACAAGTGTTTAATAAATTTTACGATTTTTTGAAACATAAGTTAATAACATTTGCAAAGACCGTACTTTAAGATTTTGTAGCACAGAAATTTGGTAAATTTTTCTTAATGTTTTTACTAAGTAAACTTAATGTTTAACGAACTAATTAAATTTCTAAATAATATAATGACTTTTTGTAATTTTGTGTTTTATACAATGTTTGTTTATAACTTAAAGAGGAAAAAATGTATGTTGTAAAATAAATACCTAAAAAACTTCCAATTTTGTATTTTTGTAGTCTTTTTTGTATTAACAGTTAATAAACTAAATGACCGAAAAGACTTGAACACATGAAATACATAAAACACTGCGATGAAAATACGCTAATGTTGAGAAAAACAAGTTAACTTTTTAAATAAATTATTAAAAAAATGACGTAGCTACTACAAATTAATAAATAATAATGTGTATTTTAAACTACAATTGACTAAAATAGAATAAATATTTCGTAAACTGTCGTAGTTTTGAAGTAAAGTTACTGGTAAGTGAGTAAATAAAAAAGACTACCTGATTTTTATTTATTTATTTATTTTGTTTTAAAGTATTTAATTATATACGAAAAAGGTTTTTAAACAGTGAAGCAAGTCGATGACTGGTATAGTGAACAATTTTTTTCTAAAGTTTAAAGAATATTAAAATCGTATTTAGAATTAGTATTGGCCACAAAGCTGTAATTTTAAATTCTCAAGAAAAAAGAGTTTAATATTTTTTTTAAACAAATTGTATTTATTACTAAAATTTAACTTAAAGGTTGCTGGAGAAAACAGCATGACGTCCCTAGTATAAGTAATATACTTATAATTAAGGTTTCATTTATAGGATATAAAGCTAAAACAATTTAAAATAATTTGTTTTGCTATACTATTTTTATCGCTGATTGAATGTAAAGTTCAATAAATCAGTTATTTGAAAGTTTAAACTAAGTTTTGTTTACCACTATTCTATATCCACATTGTTGTAGTAAAATTAACATTGACATTCTAAATTAAATTATGACATCCTTTGCTTCTATTTATTTTTTATTATTTATTTAAAGTTTAAAGAAATAAGCAAATGATGTCATTTTTTATATATTTGATACTAGTTTTGCTAAATAAGAATAAAAGTTTTTTAAACGTGTTTTTCAAGTTTAATTAATAAGTTGTGTATAAGAAATATGTTTATGCTATAACTTTTTTTTATATTATTCGATATATTTATTTAAATACAAGCTTTAAAAGTGTATTTATTTTTTCAAAAACTTAAACTTATAAAATTATTGCACTACTTTACAAAACGTAAATTCAAAAACCTTTGATTAAGTTATCAAATACTTAACTTTTTTTAAAACTGTTTTATTGCTTTTGTTATAGATTTATTTAATTTTTATTGATATGATTTCTAATTACTAAACCCAAGATTTAAACTATATAAAATAGTTTTCTTCTTATCTAGTAAAAATTTTTTCTAGAATATGCAGAGCTGTTTATTGGCACAAACTTATTAAATACTATAATTTCATTTGTAGATAGAAAAATGTATTTGAAAATAAAAGACGTATAAATCATTTTTAATTGTAAACAACTAAGACTTGAAAAAAAATCAAACACAAAAACAACTTTTTTTTCCTTATATGAAAAATTTAATGAGAATGGAACGTTTGAATTACTGATTCTCTTAGTGACGTCATAAAGTTTTTTGACCAAACATTTACATATGATATGATAATAAAGTGTAATTAGTTTTACTAACAGTAATATCTGTCTAGTTAAAATATTTTAAGTCAATGACATGTGGCTATCATACTCGTTGTAAATTTATTTAAACAAATAAATAAAGCATACATTTGAACCAAACATCTAGAAAAAATAATAAAAAAGGCGTTTGATGTTTGATGATAAATGAAGTTTTTTGACCAAACATTTACATATGAAATGATAATAAAAAGTAATTAGTTTTACTAACAGTAATATCTGTCCAATTAAGAAAGTTTAAGTCAATGACATGTGGCTATCATACTCGTTGTAAATTTATTTAAACAAATAAATAAAGCATGTATTTGAACCAAACATCTAGAAAAAATAATAAAAAAGGCTGTTGTTGTGAAGTAGCAATGTTTAAGTTACCTGTAGCAAAATTATATATACATACTTTCTTAAACAACTCAAATAAATGTATTTTTATAACTATATTTAAAATAAGGTTTTAATAAATCAACACTTATTTTATCAATATTGTTTTATATACTAGCATTACGTGTTTTAAGATTCCAATTTTTAAAAATTTTATTAATGCTTAATTAAAATTTCTGTTGATTTTCTTTTATTTAATAAAGTTATTTATATTACATTTGCATAAGATTGACCTTTCTTTTTTTCTATACCAATAACTACGAATTTGTTCTACTATTTTTAGTATAAACCGTCTTTGTGTTGAAAAAACTTATGAACGTATGCTTTAAGCATTTTATTGTTTTTTTTTGTATTTATAGTGTTACAAACAAAACTACTTATTATTTTTTTAAAACTTTCGAAACCTTAATTAATTTATCTGTAAACAATAGTAAAAATATTTTTCTTCTAAGTAACTTTTATGTGTTAGATTGTTTTGAAACAAAACCGAAAAGACTGTTTCGTAATTCAACTGTAATCTGTACTTTTTAGTTTTATCTGAGTTAGTAAGTGAAAAATACGTGATGTAACAAGTAGTTTAATTTCTAAATTTTGCTTAGAAAGTCTCATGTACTTTTTGTGGGAATCTGAACAAGTTAGACGAGTTAAACTTATAATCAAGAACATAAGTTTTTAAAAAAATCGTTATATTTGTTTGGGATAAAAATGTTTAAAATACATTATTTTCATGAATAATAACAAATACTTTTTCTTACAAACTTCACATTCATAAGGCTTTTCTTTAGTGTGAATTAACATGTGCTGTTTTAGGAGAAATTTACGAGAAAATTTCTTCTCACATAAATCACACTGAAAATCTTTCTTACCACTATGTATTAACATATGTATTACCAAACTACCTTTTCGAGTAAAACGTTTGTCACACTGTTCACATTTAAATAGTTTATCATCAGTGTGAACTACTATATGTTGCTTTAAATTACTTCTTCGAGCAAAGCATCTTTTGCAAACATCACATTGATAAATCTTCAAACCAGAATGAGTAAGTTGATGTCTTGTTAAATCACCTTTTCTTGCAAATCTCTTGTCACAAGTATCACAAGTGTATGGTTTTTCACCCGTATAAACTCTTTCATTTCTAACCAATGCTGATTTAGATTTTAAACATTTCCCACAAGTTACACAAAGATGCTTTTTATCGTCAGCTGACATTTTCTTTGTAGTACTAAAGGTGAATAGCTGAAAATATTTTAAATTATCAGTTTGTTAATTTTAAGATTGGCCTTTGCACGAAGTACTGTACCTAAAAATGTAAAATTGTGTTTTTTTGTTTTATAAACAGTATTAACTTTTAAATTTAGTACGGATTTTTAAAACTAAAAACTTATTTAATTAGTTCGAGTAAAAAGAAAAGCAATTAAGTTTAAACAATTGAATTTTTGAGTTTGTTTCTTATTGAAGCGAATTGCTTTTATCAATTATACTTTTATTATTTCTAAAATTAAAGAACTTCCTTGAGCTGATCAAAAATAAATGAAATGAAATTTCAAAGTATATCTGTTAGTAGTAAATTGATTTTGTTTTATAAAGTCTTTAAATTGTTTAATAGTTTTAAACAAAGACTTATTGAAATACTTTGATTTTAAAATTACTTAACTAAGAAAAAAATCAAAAAAAAAAAACTTTTTTCAAACTGATTAATTGTGAAACTACAATTAATTTACAGTCTATTTTTGAACCTCATAAATGTACTTATTTACTGAGAGGTAACAGCAGAAAATTTACATGCAGACATTATTTCAATAATAATGTTTGGCATAATTCTTTTTTTATCGTTCAGTTGAATTATGGAACAAGCTTCCAAATGAATTAGTTTCTTGAAAAAAAGTTGAGCATTTTCGGTTAAGGTTAAAAAATATTGATTCAAATAAGTATTTTGTAAGCAAAATTCATAAGTGATTTTTTTTTTTGTTGTTATTTCTTCATTAACCACTGGTTGTATTTGTCTAAATTGGTTTAACCTATAGCTTTATTTTATTAGCGGCGCCTTTCCTCTGTGTATAACAAAACCTGTTCCTTAATACATAGTTTATTGGGCTGTTAAAGTGCTAGAGGCCTTGGGTTCTTAAGTTTATTTTATAGTCAGTGTTCTCAACATTTATCAGCTACTACGAAAGTCCAACAAACGCTGAGTTATCTGAGTATTAAAGATTTGGAAGTAAATATGAAGCAGGCTCTCCTAAGAAAAATGAAAAACGTTGTTCATATAAAAGCGGTTCTAGTTATACGAATAAAAGTGAAACAAGTTGTATGGATAAAAGTTAAGCCGGTTACTCAAATGAAAGCTGAACCAGTTGTTCAAATAATGTGAAGCCAGTCGTTCGAATAAAAGTGAAACCAGTTTTGGAGTGAAACCATCTTTTCGGGTGAAGTTGAAGTAGGATATTGTTGTTCTTATTTCGGAAGCACCGGAATTATAAATTTTGTGTTATAATTTTTGGTGTTTGTATGTTATTTTTTAAACTTTAATTATTTAGACTCAGTTTTTTTTTTTTAATGTAATATTTTGGTTTATTTTTGTCTTTTTGTTGTATGTCTTTCTGTATAAGTGGCCTAGGTTTTGATGCCTGGGTCCTTCGTATGACAATAAACTTACAATAATAATAGTGTAAAAATAAAAAATTATAAATAAAATAAAAAGATAGAATGTATATTCATTTTAAAGTTGTTCAAGTCTATCAAGATATTATATCCTGAAATATCGTTAGTAGGTAAATTTTATGTTTAATAATCTCCTATTTAAAATATTTGAAAAAAAAAAGTTGAGTTGTTTTAATCTTTTTTCGAAATGCTTCATTGACAAAAACACAGCCAATTAAACTTAAACAAACTATGTGAAGTAGCCAAAAGAACTTGTTTGATAAAAAAGTATAATATCTAATAAAACTGTTAGAGCGTAATAAAAGAAATTACATACTTACAAACTCTTTTACATTGTATAGCAGTTAGTGTAAAATACTGAATTTAGTACCAAAAGCAACCTGTATATTAGCATGGCTAAAAAAAAACAAAAAAAAGTTTAGTACCACAAAACTTGTTATAGCTAAAACATCATTATTTGTTATTTTTTACTTTTATATATTTAGGAAAAAATTACTCAATTAATGCAAAAACATTAAATGATTATGTTTACAAAGAGCTGTTTAAAACATTAAAAAATTGTTTCTTAAAAGAATTTATTTTTTAACCATCAAAAACTTAAAGAGTAAGAAACAAATAAAGATAACTAAAACTTGAATTAGTATTGAAAAAATTTTTTGACACTAAGTAGCTATTTGTCATTTCTTTATATATCAAATTATCAAAAGCTGTTTGATTAAATCTAAAAAATGCAGACTACTTGCATACCATATATCTTAATTTACAGTAGATACTAGTATAAGTCTTATTTAAAAATTATAACAAAGTTAAAAGTATACATAGATTACAAAACATAGATTTAACAAAGTTATTGAGAAAATAAAAAAATTTTTTTTTTGAACATTTATTTATAACTTACGACAAACTGCGTAAAAGTAGTAGTATTGAAAAAATATGTAATTTAGATTAAAAAGTAAATAATTATCTGGCTACAATAAACTTTTAATTTTTTAGTCAAAGTAATCCGTTGTTTGGGTATTCGTAAACTAACGATTTATAAAATTTAAATTAGAAAGATTACTTCAGCTATACAAGTTTCAGTTTTGCCTAGATAATTTTTTTTTCAAAAAATTGATAGAAATTTTGGTTTAAAACAGTTGTAGTCTATTTTCATACAAGTTAGACTGATAAGAACAGATTAGAAAACTGTACTTTGTAACATGATCCTACAAAACAAAATAAAACTAATCAAACGTTGTTAATTTTAAATCATTTTACCTTTTTATTAATGCTTTGTATATTAAGGTAACTTAGTAAACTCGTCTTTAAAAGAAAAAAATCTTATTTGACTAATTAGTTTTGAAAATCCGTGTTTAATTTAAAAGTAATTGAAACTCAAATTATAAATTGTTTTCACTAGTACGTTTAAATAAAACTAAATCTAAATTAATAAAACTTAAACAAAATACAAAAACTTATTATTGTTGAACATTGTAACAGCTTATTATACAGAAAATTCTGAAACCAATGTAATTGCAAACTTTTGTAATTTAAATAACATCATTATAATTGTCTCATATTTTTTTGCTGGGAAGTTTGTAATCTTAAATTGTTCCGCTAACAGTAGTCACATATTAAGATATTTTTGTTAATGTTAACCATAACTTTAAAACCTTGTTTTTCTTTTATCAACATATGTAGTACACTTATTTTAATTAAATTTTTATAGGGTGCAAATTCAAAATAATAAAAAAATTGTTTATGGTTAATTATTAAATAAACAACTTTTAAATAAATATAGTCTTTACTTTTTGCATAACTTTGCAACTTTTTTTAAGTATCTGTTGAACGTTAACATTTAATTCTAAGATTAATATAACTAGTACCAAAATAGTAATTAAACTAAGTATAAATGAATATCATTTTTTATTCAAAATATTTTTTTTGTAAACTATGTTTAAGTAAAGTTCTGAATGTTATGTCTCTAGCTAGGTTGGTATAAACCTAAATCCTTCGATAAAATTGCAAAACAGACTTTCGATGATAAAATTCAAAAATTCTGAAAATATTTTAAGCTATATTTTTTGAATGCTTGTTATTTTATTACTATTATTTAAATTAACTTACGTTCTAATAAGAAAAAAACTATTCTTGACATGACAAATAATCTGAATCCGTAAAAGATGACTCGATAATCGAAAAATTTTTTATTGTACAACAGGTTCTTAGACAAAATTTTTAAAGGGTTTTTATCGTTTGATAAATAGTTAATAGTTTTTATACTTAAAAAAAAATTCAAAACACAAGTTATATTTAAAAAAAAAATAAGTCAACATAACAAAAACTGTAATTTTTTTTATATCTTAAACTGTAGTTATATCTCAAGCAAGCTTCGAGTTTTATAATATTATTAAAAATCTAATGAAATAGTTAAGACAATTAAATTTTTATTTTTACATAACGATGCGGCATATTTCAATTTAATAAGATAAATTCTGTCACGTTTTATTGAAGCTTTTTTAAGAAAAATTTCAATAAAGTTGAATGTTTCTCATTTAATTGTTCTGTGGTGAGAAAGCTCACTTCACCGTTTCTGACCCGCGATGTTTTCAGCTAAAAAATTTAACAAGTTAACTTAAAAGTTAACAATGCTTAATAAGCAAATTCATCACATTTAACGATTTTCTTAATCTAATAATTACTTTTGTGTTACTAAAATGCGCTTCCTAATTTTTGTAATTTGTTAAACAATGTTTCTTGAACAAATCAACAATTTTTTCCTTAAAACTTTGTGCACGAAGGAACCTCTCATTTATCGAGTTGTACAAATTACATTTATTTTATAATAGTTTTTCATTTAAACTTTGTCCTTACGAATTTATTTTGTTTAACTTATATTAGTTAAAAGATTATAAGTTGTTTCTTTAATAACTATCTTCTTAATAAAAATTTTAAAAATAATCTAATTATAAACTAAATGAAATTATTTTGTTTTATATTTGAGTTATTATTTTCTTATAACGATACAGCATACTTAAGTCCTAAAATTTTCATCAAAATGTCTTACAAGTAGGAACTATCATTAACAGCTTTTACAACAATCACTAAATACATAAAAGTCAACAATGAGACAAGTCTTTCGTGTGCAATGAGACAAGCTCAGCTTAAACAAAATGATTTAACATACCAACTTGATAATCAGGTCACAATCCTTCGATAAAGTGACCGGTTTCGCCCGGATTAAGACTCATCAGTAAGTCACAACCTAAAAACTTGCAATCGTCAACTTACAAACAGTTTATAAATGCAAGCATGAAGCAACCGTTTGGTGGAAATGATCAGCTTATTTAAGAGACATTTCAACCATGATAAATTCATTTCATCAAATATTACCAACGTCAGCGAGCTAAAACTGACCAAACTTAACAAACTTAACAAACACTTACAAAAGTAAAAATATAATTGAGGTTGTTTCTAACTATTTATTGACATCAAGGCATATATAACTATTTGATATAATGACCAGCAAGGCTCATCAAAAACTAATCAGTTTAAGCAGTAGCTGTAACAAATGTATAAAAAAAACTAATGACTATAATAGTACCGCATATAGTTAAGTTCTAAATATATTAAATTTTAACTAAAAGTTAAGTACAGATGAAACTTCCAAAAAACGTACTATAAAAAATTAAGTTAAATTTATTTTTTTCTTTTTTAAATATATTTTAATTTTGCAAACATATGTTTTAAAACACTTTTAAATTTGAACTCGAGTAATATAAATCATGTGTTATCTGACAGAACAACATATAAATAGCAATTTATAAATTATCAAATAAATAACAAAATTTTGTACAATATATTCATTATTAGATAAATTTTAAGTCATTTGAATAAAGAATCTTTTTCAATAATTATGAATTTTCAAGTGATTATTTATTTTTGAGCTTTGTCCGAATCTGTAAATTTGTAATCATCGTGCAAAAATTATTATTAACTATTACTACTGGTAATTAAAAGAAAACAATAATTATATTAGTACAGGTCTAAATATAACTAGTAAGATTTAGAGTATTTCATTTTAAATTCTTTACAGCTTTTAGGCTAATTGATTTTATTATTTAAAATTATGAGTTACTTACGTTTCAATTACTTTTCTGAATACTTAAATTTTAAATGCTTTCATTTTACTTTTTTTAGTCATATAAAAAACATTTGATTTTTTTTTAAGTTTTGATGAAATTTTACAATAACTGTAAGCTGCATTACTTTCTTTTGAAAATAAAAAACTTTGTAAAACATATCAATATCAAACATCATTATGATAAATTAGGTTATATTTAATAGATATTTTTTATTATATTAATTTAACTCAAACTATATATAGTAATTTTTTTTTTCAAACAATCTGTTATTTAACTTTACTTGACAAAAACGCATTTAAGTATCCTTATTTTAAAAGTATTAATCAATCGAAACAAAGTAAGCTATACTTAAACAAAAAATGAGAATAATTTAACATACTAGTTTGATAAATTCAAAAAATGTTTTTATAATGATTAGTATACTATAAAAAACACTTATACACAAAACCTTTTAACATAATATAGTTATGATTATTATGTTGAAATTGTTAATTCGAGTCAAAGATTAACTTATATATTAGTATAGTACAATATAAGGTTAGCAGAAAAAGTAGATAATTATATAGTTATTGTTGTATCTTGAAAAATTTTCAACTCAAATATGAATGTTTGCTATTTCATTAACTTTATAATTCTAGAAGGCAGTTTAATTAAGAAATTTATAAATAACAAAGACTTAATGACTACGGTATATTTCTAAGATTTTTTAAACTAGCAGTTAGCATGCTTGATTCTTAAAAATTGTTATTGCGCAACCAAAACTTGCAAGCAAAGTAACTATTAAAAGATATATTCGTGTTTACTTTCAATTTTAAACAATATTTACACGATATCAAAAGCTTATGTTGTAAATTGTTATACAAATTTTAAAAAAATAACTAAAACTTTTTAAATTATTTCAAGCATTTACGAATAAAATTATTTAGAGATGACATCTGGAATTATATTGATATTTAAGCTAACGACTTAGAAAACAAACTTAAATAACTATAATATTAATCTAACAAAATAAAACTTTGATTAATTATTGTTGTATGTAAATTTACTACTTAAAATAAAAAGGCTTTTAATTGCGTATATCTTGTTAAAATATCTATTTTTTAGGAAAAGTTCAAAGCTAAAAACAAAAAAAAAACAGTTTACGGTGCTAATTTCATGTCAAGTAGTTTCATCCTGCTAATGAATAATTGAGATTAAATATAATTTATACTTAAGTTTAAATAATCTGCATCTCTTACAGTCATTAATATCAAAGCAAAAATAAGGTAGCTGTTTAAAAAGTCTTTTTTTTATTAACTTCCACCTGTTTACATAGTTAATATAAGACTAACGGTTTAAAAGCACAACTAAGTTTTATTTAGTATAAATTATAATAATTAGTTTCAATGTTGAAATAGCTTTGCATAACTTGAACGTTTGTAACACAAATCTTGAAAAAATAAAAAGTTTGCTTTAAAACTGACTGTTATGTTGTTTTAGTAACTTTTCTAATTTAATCTTACTTTTAACCTTAATTATGATAAAAACATAGTTTGAGGCTGTAAGTGCAAAACTTAATTTGACTGTGTCTCCAACATAACTTTGTGCTAATACTAATTTTAGTTTTGCAGAATTTACTTTTTTAGTATGATTATTAGAAGCCACAAGAATGTGGTAAAAATAGCGTTTTAAATCTAAAGTGTGCGCTTCTACATCTGGTTTGATTCATTTTTAAATATTACTATAACGTTTACTGGTAAGCTTACTTGACGTCATTACGATAAACTGAACATATTTTAAACAACTTTTAAACATACTTTTAAACAACTAATTTACTATTGTATTAAGCATAACTTATAACTTAAAGGAAATGACAAACATTTGCTCTGTTAACTAGCGAAACAGTTTTTATTTAAAAATCAACTAAAGAATTGGATCTTCAACTGTAAAAGGTTATTCTTTTTACTTAAGTTTAAACAACATAATAATTTTAACATTTAAAATTAGAATTTACACATTGCTTACATTAATTTAAAGATTACTAATATTAACTGTAATTAAATTACAAGATATTGTTGATCTTCAAAATGATTAAAATAAAAAACGATGATAGTAATGCTACAAAAAAAAATAGAAAGTTTAGTTTAGTATTTAGATTCATTCTATTAGATTAATTAAAAATTATTTTACTTTAGTTAAAGAGGTTACGTTGAACATTAATAAAATGAAAAATGTGTATAATATTTTAGTAATGCATAGTTAAAAAAGTAAAATTACAAATTAAAATAGTTTTCTAATTGAAATCTATACATGTACAACAATTTGATAAGTTAACCAGCAATGCATATAATTGTATATTTAGTAGTCTAAAAAAAATTAAAATTATAAATCTAATAAAGTTCTATATAAAATTATTTTTACTTAAAAGATAAGAACAAAGAGATAGAATTGTTAAAAATAAGTGTTTAATATGTATGATGTTTTTGTTAAATATTTTAGTTTTAAAGTTTGTAAGAAATAATTTAAAATCATTAATTTGATATAAGTCAATATAAAATTTAAAACATCTAACAAAATAATACAAAATATATTAACTCAACTTTTCTACAATATACCGTTTTATTTAATAAAAGATAAGCTTTAAGTTATACGAAATAATAGCTTCAGTCATTGTTTATGAACTCTCAAATGACTATTACTATTTGAACTAGTTGTAAATATTCTTCTACAAACACCACATCCAAATGGTTTATATCCAGTGTGAATTCGTATGTGTACGTTTAAACTGGATTTTTGGGATACTTCATCTTACAAACTTCACATTTATGAGGCTATTATTTATTGTGAGTTACCACATGTTGTTTTAAATGAAAATTTAAAGCAAATTTCTTCTGACAAGTATCACACTGAAAATCTTTCTTACCTTTATGAAGTAGCATGTGTCTTGTCAAATTATGTTTTAGAGTAAAGCTTTTACCACAAAGTTCGCATTTAAATGGTTTATTATCAGTGTGAACTACTTTATGTTCTACTTTACTTAATTACTTTAAAGTTTCACTTATTTGACTTCACTCAAAGAAATTTTTAAGTCATTTTAATGTTTTTGAAATGTTAAGTCCATAAAATTTAATTAAACTAAAAAATTAAAAGTACTAGCTTGACAAATTAATCTAATACAATTGTTAAAATTTTTTAATTAGATACTAAGAAATTCGTTAACATGATAAAGTCATTAGTATTATAATTATTAAACCGAGTTTAAATTAAATAGCAACCAATACAGTAGCATGGTTGTAAAAAAATGAGCGAACTAAAAAATTGAGTAGTACTAAAAAATTACTTTTTATTAAAATAAAAATGTTTGTTATTTTTTCTTTTCATATATTTAATTACTAAGCTACATAAGTATTTGTATAAATGTCAAAAAATAAAATATATGGTATTTATAAAGCCTTTTAAAAATTGAAATTAGCCTCAAAAAAATTATTTTTTAATAGAAAATATTGTTTAATTATTTTTTACTTACATACTAAGAAACATGTTAAATAAATCAATGGTAGTTTAAATTTTGTAATAAATTTAACAACTAAAAATAACAAAAACTGACACTAGTAAAAGATAAATAAAAAATTTCATAAGAAATGTTTATTCGTCAACTTTTTGTGTGTCAGATTATTAAAAAACTGTCCCAACACTGTAGTTAAATAAACTAAAATATTTAAAGTATAAGATTCTTGTAAACAAATCATATGCCACTTGAAAATTAAATTGAATAATAAAATTAAGAAGTTACTTAGTGATATCTATATATGTCCTTAAAAAGTTTAAAACGTTTTTAAAGCCATTTTAAGGGAAAACTATTCAAAGTCATTACCAATAAATATTTTTTTTGACAATTTGTTTTAAATCAGTTTATTTTTTTAACAATAATTTTTATAAAAATGTCCACTAAAGTGTATTTTATATGGTTATAATAATATTTATTTATAGTTTTTAGTCGGTGTTTTTTTAAGAATTTTTATAGCTCATTGGCTGCATATACTAGAATTGAAAAAAATGTTATTAATGTAATTATGCATTTTTTTTTCTTTTTTAGATTTTAAAACAATTTTTTAATTAATTTCAACCATATTTTTTGTTAAAAACTATTTAAATTTGCACTTAACAACTTTTATGAAGTTAAATTATTATAGTCAAACTATTTTTACAGAATTATAAAAGTTAATTGTATAAACTTTATAACTTATAAAGAAAACAAACTCTAACTAAATAATATAGTTATTAAATAAATAAGTTTATTGAACGTTCTTTCTCATTATCTATTCAAAATTTTAATAAAAAATACTCCTATGATCTATATAAACTGAACTTAAAAAATATTTAACAAATTAATTTAGTAGTTCTTTTGAATTTCTTTTTGTTGAAACATGAGCACATTTCTTAATTATAAGCTACTTTAACTTTAATAGCTAATTAACTAAGTTATTAAAGTACAATTTATAAATGACATTTGTCTTTAAAATAGAACTAAAAAAAATTATAAACATTTAATTATAATTAAAAATCATGTCAAATAAATTTAAAAAGTAATAATAATGACCGAAAGCGAGAAATTGCAATAGTTGGTTTAATCATACTTTTTGATGGTATTCTACGATTAAAATCTATTTAAGTTAACTTAAATGCAAAAATAAAGTGAATTTACAAAAAGCATTTTTGTTTAGTTATTCAGCTAATAAGCAGTATAAAATAAAAATATTGTAATCTAGGTAAAAAGTTAAATGTAACAAACAATATAGTTTTAAAAATAATGTTAACGTTTGTTGTTAGTTTCCTTAAATGATAATTAAATTGTAGCTATGAGTCAAAACATAAATCATCTTATATATTGATGATACTTGAATAATTTAAAAAATAGTATAATTTTGTCTATCATTTAGCTGTATTTGTAAAAGTTATACATGTTTAAAGTTATATTTATATTTACATTGAAAAATAATTACTTGTTTGCTTAGCTATTTTTTATTTGTAGTAGTTCGGAAATATTTATATGTTTGCGATAGCAGGGTTTAACAGATAGAAAATATTGTTACAATAATAAAAAAAATGCATACTTTTTTAACTATTTTAAGGTACACCTTAACTTAATTTAATCTATCAGTATTTTAGTGTGAAAAATTTAAAGATTTATAAAATTTATTTAATAGCCTAATATCAAAATCGTGTAATTGAAAATAATTTCTATATTTATTATATTCATCTGATATACATTAGATAACAATAAGATAAGTATTTTTACATATTAAGTTTACAAATTATAGAAGATTTTATATTTTATTGACTAATAAGTAAATTCAAGCCACAAGATGTGGTAAAAATATTTGGGATTATACGAAAGCGAAAATTGTACAAGTTTTTGCTCATTATTATTTTTCAAAATAAAGTTAAGTTTGTGAGTAAATTTACATGACATATCTAAGATTAGTAAAACTATTTAGTACCTAATACTTGAATTTTTTTTTTAATATTAAAGGCTTTGCTATAACTTTTTATGCGATTTTAGAATTTAAATACATTTCTGATATATATTGATAAGTGGAAACTCTAACAACTTTTATCTTTTTGAACATTAAAATCTTTAAACTTATAAAAAATATTCGATAAAATTTTAACTTTTCATGAGTTAACAAAACATTTTGCTTAAAAATGTAACTTAAAAATGTTAATATTCACTATTTTCAAAATCAAAACTAAAAACAACACGGTACAATACTAAAATAAAATATGTTTATGTAGTGGTATATTGTCCTTTTTATTTAAAAAAAACTTTTAAACATACTTGGGGCAATGTTACTTCATCAGAAAATCTAACAAAAACTAAAAACTGTAACAAAGTTTTTAATACATTGAATTTACATTGAGGCTATTAGTAAAAAAAAATTTAAAATAGCATAGCAAAGGGAAAACAGTAGTAACGGATCACAATACAAACTTTAAAATGAGTAAAACAAAAACTTTTACAATTTTTAAAGTTTAAAAAAATATTCCGATAGAATTTTTAATTTTCATGAGTTTATTAAAATTTTGCTCAATAATGTAACTAGTAATATGTTAATACTAAACATATAATCATATTGACTCAACATATGAAACAGTTTAGTTTTAAAGTTATTTAGATTAACTCAAATTTTTTATGAAAATTTTTGTTTTAACTAAGTGTGCTACGTATATTTTTAAACTTGACGTATATTTTAAATTAACTAGAAATGGAACTTAGATAACTAATTTTTTATTAAAAGAATACTTAAACGTTACAGTTATTTAGTTTTTAGTTACAATGTTTTAATTATCAAGTCATGTGGATAAACATAAGTTAATTATATTGGTTTTATTTACAAATATCATAGAAAAGATTATTAAAACAACTGTTACATTTGTAGGCTAAAAATTGTATTGTTCATGTTAAGTAAAAACTTAGAATGCTAAATGAATATATATACCAAACTAGATAAAAAAATTTGTTGGTAGAACTAAGGGACGTCACTTAAAAACTATTTAAAAATGCTGTTTAACTGTTTGGTTTTTATAACTTATATTTGTAGTTAGTGTAACTAAAATAAAGTTTATTTATTAGAATGAATTATAAAATATGAAGCTTGTTTCAATTTTTTTTAAAGTTCATTTTTTACACTACAAACTTATAATCTATACATAATCATTTAAAACTTTTTATTTACTATCAACATTTTATTTAAAAAAGTATTGTTTTATAAATTGAAAAAAGTTTTTTTCTTATATTCTACAAACCAGTTTATGCAAAGTTGTTTTAGTTTTTTTGTGCATATTAATCCTGAATATATCGGCCTGAAAAATTATCAAATTAAAATGTATAGTAAAACATTATCTATAAATAAAAGCTAACTGTTTTTGTTTGGTTAATTAGTTCTTTCAAAATAAATTATTGC
This sequence comes from Thalia democratica, assembly GCF_965202585.1. NCBI lineage: Eukaryota > Metazoa > Chordata > Thaliacea > Salpida > Salpidae > Thalia > Thalia democratica. The sequence goes on from NW_028139408.1 coordinate 21,257, forward strand.
TCTATAAAACTAAAAGACAGAGTTAATTAATTTTTACCACTAAAAAAAGTAAAGGAAGTTTAAATAATGCTTAAATTTGTTATAGTTATAGACTATGTTTGCTACCTTAACTACTTAAATATATTTAAAGCATTAGAGCTTAACAAACATTTGTTTTTAAATATTTTATATACTTGCTGCTCCATTAGTAATTCCAATTTAATTTTTAGAAAACTTAAATACTGCAATTTTAAGCGAATGAAATGTAAATGTTGAGCTACTTTATAAGTAACTTAAAATGATTAAACATGTTTTAGTACTTTTATTTAGTCTTGTTGCCTTGATAAACAATAGTCTCAGCAATTGTTTAAAATTTTTACAAAAACAATCTTAACTTTCATATAAAATAAGTTGAGATATAAAGTTTTACTTTGACGTATATTACAACAGAATATTGAACTTAATTGTTATTTTTACAAAATATTTAGAAAACACAATATTTGAACAATTTGTTTAAATAAATAATAAGCATTCGTTTTCAATTCTTGAAATTGATATCTATAAAACTAGATTAATGTAATACAATATTTTATTTACTGTTAATGTATAATGAGGTACAAACAAATGGCAACTTTTATTTTATTAAGTTTCATAGTTTTTAATGTAATTAGTTTTAAAAATTGTTTCAATTAGAAAATTTGGTTAATTTAAATTCTTTAGACTAGAATTAATACTATCATAAATGAATACTGCTTGTTATTCTAGTTTTAATGATTAAATTATAAATAGTAAAGAAATATGACAGAAAAAATATATTCTGGAAGCTATCAAAGATACAAGTCTCACACCAAACGGAACACAGTTTAATGTCTAATTAAGTTTTTTCTTTGATTAAAAAAAATAAATAAGATAAAAATAAAAAAAAAATTTAATGAATTTTTAGGCAGTCAAAACATTTTTTACCACAGAGTAGTGATTGCAATAAACGGTTAGATACGGGAAGTCTTAAGAACTTGTATTATTTTAATTGTAACTTTTTAATAGTATTTTAAAGTGTTCACTATAACTATTTTAGTTCCCATAAATAATTATTTTAAGTAATATTAAAAAACTTTAGCTAGTAAAATAATTCATACTCACTAATTTAAAAATAAGAACTAAAAACTATCTACATATTAGTGGTAAAAACTAAAATAAATCTTGTTTAAATTAACTTATTTTTATTTTTTTTAATAAAAACTTTTAAAAAATGCAGGGCAATGCTACCTAACGTCATTAGAAATTCAAAGAAAAAAATTAAACGAACTCACTATTATAACCAAATTTGTAATACATTTTAATAAAATTTTATCGAGTATTTAGTTATAAAATTGGCATACAAATAAGAAACAGCTATATTAGACCACAAAGAATACTATACAATGCGAGAATTAAAAACCAAAGTTTTAAAGATTTAAAAAAAACATTAAACACCTTTATCAATGATTGTTGTATAACATTTTATAATAACCAAATATTTAAAATGGAATTCGCAAATTTAAGATATTAAAAACTTTCAGCTAGTTGTTAAGTGTTTTGTTAAAAACTTTTAAGAAATAATATAAAAATGTATAGTTTTTGCATAAATATCAGTTTTGTTATGACTATATTCTTACTTTTTAATCGATGTACGAACTTGTATTCTTAGTTTTTGCCAATATTTTACTTATTTGTTTCAGCTTCGAATAAAAACTTTCAAAAGAAACTAAAAGTAACATACATTAGAAGCATTTATTAGCTACAAAACCAACTAAATTAAACTATGACTACGTTAAAGCACTTTTATAACAAATATATAGTCAATAAAATTTATTTAGTCATTTTCATAACTTAAAATTAGTTTAACATATAGGTTGCTGAGTTAAGATACGTTTGATGTACAAATTGAAATATTAACTAAATATTTTATTATAATAAATTAGTATATTGTTTATTTTGTAAAGTGCATTCTTAGCTTTTGATGTTTTATTCGCTTAAATTACCTTTAAATTGAACTAAATAAAACAAACTACAACCTTATATACTATTTTAGAAGTTTTATAATAAGACCATGAAGTATAAGTTATTACTACATTGAACACCTTTTATTATAGAAATAAAATGTATACGAATAATTAATTTTTAGTTAGCCACTTCTTGTGACTTAAAATTAGCTTCAGACCTTGCTTACCAAATTGCAAATCAGCGATCGATTCATAAGGTAAAGTATTAATTACAAACTTACAGGATATTTCTACTTGCGTCAATTCAATCTTACCTAACTTCTAAACATTTCTTAGAATTTTATTTTACTTTAAATCATTGTTTTATAGCTTTATTCTTTTTGTAATTTGTGTTTTATATCTTTGTATATTGTAGAAAATTTTTACTTTTTACTTTAATTTTTAGCTTTGTTAGTTTTTAAAGCTCTTAAAATATTTACTTTTAAGATAATCTTACCTAGTTGAGTTTTAATGTTATTATCAGTAAAATCAAGACAAGTTTTAGCAACTATTTCTTAGAAGCCGTTATTAAGAACATAGTTTATTATAATTTTACTATTAATGTTACTTGTACATAAAATATGTATGCAATGCTGTGCTTTCATTATTGTTAGTTTTTAATTAAAAATTGACGAAGTTCTACAAAAATATATATTTCTTTAAGAATATTATGATACTAGATTATTTCTTAATTTTTATGACTCATCAAAATAAAAGTTAGATGAAGTAAATATATTGTTAAAAAATTTTTATGATTTTAATCATAATGGTTTTTTCAAACTTAAGTTTTTAACATGCAAATGACTTCAGAGGGGAATGAGAGAGAATGACTTTTTGATTAAAAAGTTAAAACATTAAAGGTAA
>NW_028139408.1:24220-82471 GCF_965202585.1 Thalia democratica
CTTTTTAGCAACAATATTTTACTGGCGTCACATACCAAATTTAGTTCTATTGAATACATTCAAATACAGTTAAAAATTATGCTTTCTTGCAAACATCTTAATTTTATGAGGTAAAATTAAAACCAAGTGATACAGTATAAAAAGTTTAACTTAGCTTTACAAAAAACTGAAAATCAAAAATACTATGAAACCTTATGAACATATTTGATTAACTCTATTTATTTATAAACCAAATTTTTTAGACTGATCGTAAAATCTTACTCAATTGCAAAACAAAAATGAAACTTTTATGTCAGGTCAATTTTCTTAAACTTTATTATATACAGTTAATAAGTATTTCTAAAAATTAATTCAAATAGTTTATTTTGAGGATAACAAAATTATAATAACTGAACATATAATTTATAAGTTAAACGTGAACACTGTTTTTTGTAGTGTTAAAATAAAACATAAACAATATAAGGTTTAACTAACATTTCTAAATTTATTTACTTTAAAAGAGCTAAAACCTTCAAAAAAATTCGTACGGTTTGTTATTTCAATGAAATTAATCACTAAGTAAAATCTTCTTAGAAAAAAATAAAATGTTCGACCGTTTGATTATTTTAAAAAGTAAAGTATGATTTAAATGATTTCTTTTTGTTAATCATCATGTAAAACAAGTACTTAAGTGACGTATATAATTGGTTAATAGATTTATTGTTAATTTTATAGAGCTAAAGTTTTTAACGACTTGAGTTTATATCGGACTAATTTAATTTTACACTTGGTTTTCCTGGTTTAGATAGTATTTTAAAACACACAAACAACTACTGACATTCAAAGTACAAGATGTAAATGGTTTTATAATCAATCTTTATTGGTTACTTCATAGTTTTAACTGCATCAAGCGGTTTGAAAAAACTATCATTTTTAAATTAAAAATTAAGCTAAACAAGTTAATATGTTTTAGTATCTTGCTATGTATCAACATACTTAACCTTTGTTAATTTGTATATTTAAAACGATTGTGATTTTGTTATCTTTTTAAACTGTACAAAAGTTTCAGCTAATTCAGAAAAACATCTTTTCAAATACGTTTTCAGTTTATTAAATAAAAACAAAAAGTCATGGAAAACATTTTCACAAGATTGTTTAATTGATACTAAAATAGCTTTAAGGACTTGATGCATGTAAAAAATGCTTGGTTATCAAGTTGTACACCACTTGGATACCTTTAAAATCTTTTCTTAGAATAATACTTTGATTTCACTTGACATTTAACATCAACTTTTGGTAGATACAAAAGTTATCTAAGTTTTTGGTATGGTTTTAAGATACTTAACGTTAAATTTAATTAACACTGTAAAAAATACTTTAAAACCAAACTTTAATTTGTTGTAGTTTCTATTTTTTTTTGATTAACATTTTTACACATTTTTAACACAACTTAAAAATATTTTTTGGTCATTCTAGAAAATTATTACAATAAAGAATTTTTCAGGATTATTTTTGACGTAATTTTAAAATTTTATTAAATTAATTTTAATGTTTTACATTTATTTACAAACACGATATAAAATATATTTGTCTACTTTGCTTTGACAAATGAAGTTTAAAATACTTACACAACTAGGTTTTTACTGACTTATAAAATTTCACTTGTATTTCCGCATCATAATACTTAAGATATACATTTATCTAAATCAGCTTTTGACGTTTAAAGAAAATATAAAGCCTTCGCATCACAATTTAGTACATTATTCAACTTTGTTTACATTATATGTATACTTCCTATCATTTTTTTGTACAGACTATTTGTATACTATTCTTTACAAGACTTTTAAATCTTTATAAAATCTTCTTACAGAATTCATTTGTAAACTTTTAGTTAAAATAAATTTAACGAGTTACTTTTTTAATAAGCTTTCTGTTTTATTTTGTGCCGTTTACAAATAAAATAAAGTAAGTTGTTTCTAGTCGTGTAGGTCCAAAGTATTAAAATGATGAAACCTAAAATAACATCTCATTTTATTTAACTTAGCTTTATTTAGCTCAAATTAAAACAATCATCAAGACAATAAATAATTAAAAAACAGCTAAATGTTCATTAATTTTAAATAAAAACTGTAAGTTTTAAGTTGCTTTTAAACTTTTGCTTCATTGATACAATTGGGTATATAAATGATTTTAATAAATACTATTTATTTTCTTATTCAAAAGTTTATACTGGTATATTCTAAAATTGTACAATGAAATTCTTATATTACTTATAGTTTATTTTCTATAAAAGTACGCATAGCCGGTTTGGCTGATTGCGCGCCCGTCATTATATTTTTTATTTATAATATAACTATGAGATTATTTCCTCTTAAATCTTTTTAACTATAAACTTTTTCTAACTGATATTAAAATCATAGTTACAAAATTAAAACCTCAAATATTTATTCAACATCATTAAACGTCTTCAGCCGGTTTAGGCCGTTCAAAATAACGTCTTAAAAACAGATGTGAATTTAAACAACTCAGTGATTATTTATGTATATTTCCGCACGATAGTTTATTGGTTATTTTAAAATACGTAACGAAATAACTTTTATGTGTTGCATACAATTAAAAACAGGTTTATTTGTACTTAAACCCTCTTTTATTTTCAATAAAGCACTTTGCTAGTTTAAATGAAGTATCAAACCTTCAATTTTACAAACACTGTTTTACATTTTACATCTGTTCAAAATTTTGTCATGTATGATAAATTAGATAAAAAAAAGTTTAAGAAAATATAATGAAAATTTTAATTTTACTTTCCAATTCCACTTAGTTAAACTTAAATTCTCTACACGCAAAAACAATGTTACAAATAAACTTAAGTAATGTGTTCTTTAAACTTAAGTAAGTTTTTAAAGATTAAATAACTTAGTTAGTTGTACTATATACTTTTTTAAATGAATAAAAAAATACATATTGTAGCAATTTAAAACAATAAAAAAATTTAATTAAATATATTAATCTTTAATAAAAATGGAATACTGTGATATACAAACATCTAGTACATCTTTAATTAAAAATTAAACACAATATTTTTTACAAGTACTATAAATACACACTCTAGATTTAATAATTTTATTTAATTCAACTATTTACCAAGCACTTTTGTTTTGTACTGTAATAGAGCTCTTCAGACTATCTCCCATATTTCGTACTTAAAATGTAAAAAATAGAAAAATTTAAATGAAAACACTAACAAATTTTACTCAACTAATCTTCTTACTTTTGCCCTATTCCGTGTTTAACAATAGCGTAAACTAAAAAAGGAAATTTCAAAATATAGGATAATGAAAAAAGACCCCTTTATTTTATTTTATTAGTGTTATAAATAGAAGTATTTAATAATACTTGTATTTATAAGTTGTTCACTTGGTTATTAATGCCAATCTTTATAAAATATAACAAAATAGTTATTATTAAAATTGAATAAAAACCCTGTTATCAATACTCATACAACAATTAATTTTAAACAAACCGAGGTCAAAAAATGGTTTAAACTCAGTTTATTAGTTTTTTAATTAAGAGTGCACAAAATTTCACGAAGATACTTTTGCACGAAAACTAATTTGCATGAGGGCAGAATGTGCATTAAGATATTTTTGAAAGATATTATTATTTTTGTTTTCTATTTTTATTATTACTGTTATATAAACTTATCTATTCATTATTATTTTTTAATATCACTGTTACCCCTAACCCTTTCCCCACGGTCGGAAGTCTTTTTTTTTTTTATTTGTTATATTTTTTTTATAATTTCTGTTAATTATTTTATTCTTTCTATTTTTCTATCACTGTTACTCCTTATCCTTACCCTCGGTCAGTAACTTTTTTGTATTTTTTAATCATTACTTTATTTTTCTATTTTTAGTTTACTCTCGCGTAAAAGTGTAACTCATTAAAAATCGTCTTCTTGCAATTTGTTCATTCGTGCAGTTTTGCGCCCTCATGCAAATTTGGCTTCGTGCAATTTAGTGCACTCGTGTAATTTTGTTCTCGTGCAATGTAGTCTCCTCGTGCAATTTAGTAGCCTCGTGCAATTTTGTTTTATTGCAATTTAGACCCGTTCCGGGAAAACTTAGCATGAGCATAATTTTAACTAAAAATTATAAGTTTTCGATAATTAACTTAGGAAACATTTAATTAACTTAGATAAATTTTGATTGTAATGTCTTATATAAAGTTTGCATACAACTGTAGTATAGGAAATTTCCTTAAATTAAAGCACTTAATTTTTTGTTTTATTTGCTGAATACTTTAAATAAAAAGGTTTAAATAGTTTACAATCAGAAACTTTTTTTAATTTATAATACTTTTAAAAAATGTATATTATAAATAAAGATTTACTGTTTTTTTAATGATGTAAAATGTAGTGTCCAGTAAAAATTGAAGTTAAGATTAATTAAAGATCGATTTTGTTTTAACATTTAGTTTACAGGAAAAAATTTAAACGGCTAAAATCTGAAATTTTAAATAGTCTTAATAAAATTTATTATTAATACATTTACAAAAAAATATCTTTAATGAATATAACACTATCATTACTTATATCTTTTTGGAAACATTGTAGCTTTTTTTCTTGTTATTTAAAAAAAATTCTAGGTAACTAATATTACAAACTAAATATAATAAATTTTTAAAACATTTAATGTAAATGTTTAAGACTAGAACAATGTAGAACTTTGAGCGAATTAAAATTTTATGTAGATGATACATCTATTTTAAATGACAAGCAATTTTTTTTCATAAGAATTTTAATCTATCTCATAAATGTTATCATTAAGCTCTGTTAAAAAAAATATTATAATTGTTTAAACTCATATAAGTAAAATTAAAAACAAGAATTATTGGTAGTTAAACGTTTTATTTGATTAAAAAACAATAGAGCAGAATTTTTTAAGGAATAAAATAGTTAAGTGCCTATTCTAAGAACATTAAGTTAAAAAAAATCCCATTATCTAGTAACTTTAAAACTTTAAGGCCTAAGTTTAAAAAATAAAAAAACAAATTTTCGTACTATTTAAAAAACTTTTTTTAATTAAAAGGTATGTTTTGACAACTCTACTTAAAAACCGAATAAATTTAATCAACTTTAATTTCTGAATTTTGTTTTTGTTTTAGCATCAATAGTTGAACTGATATTAATTACTAAAACATAAAAATATTTTTCATAAAGTAAAAAGAGGTAATATTTAAAAAAAAACTAATACTTTGAATTAAGAAAACTTCATTAAAAATAAAAGAAAATATTAGAAAAATAGTTAAATGCTAACCGCTCTGTGCGGTTCAAACTGCTTTTTTTACTCAAATTTTAAAATGTCTCAACTTGCTTGTTTCAAATATTATAACTGAAAGCAAGAGTTTCGGGGCTCAGTAAGGACGTCACTACTTCTTATACGCTAAAAATTTTTTTATAGTTGTTTCAGAAGTATTTAATTCAATTGAAACATCGTAATTTAGAAATATTTGAAATAAATATCAGTTAATTTTTTTAGATTTTTTTCTTAAAAACTGAAGCAGATTAAAAGATGGTAAAAAATAAACAAATTGTTTTTAAACGTGAAAACTATAATTTTGATAACACTTAAAGTAAATTTTTAAGAATATTTTTGTGCTGTAAAACCGTGTTTCACGATTGACACAATACACGTTTTGCTTGAATGATAACTATGCGTGTTATTTTTATTTGTAATTATGTTGTTTAGAAATATATTTGTTGGATTGTTTACTTGATGTCAAACTTTTTTGTAAATATTCATAGTAGCTATCTTGAAGTGACACTAAATTCGTTTACTTATATGTTTAAACTAAAACTTTTGTTATAAAAAGCAACTGTAACTATTTAGTTTGTTTGTGATAAAAAAATATTAGTTACTGAAGTTTTGAGTTATAATTATTTTAAAGAGATTATTTATCTTAAAAGATAAAAATTACAAACAACAAAAAACTTTGAACAAGTAATTTTTTCATTATTTTTTAGCTTATTAAAACTAAGTTTTAAATTTGTACAAAATAAAGTGTGATAAACAACTAATTTGTTAACCTCCTTTTTTAATAAGTGATAAAAACGTCAATTATTGTAGGCTTTAATTTATTTAAACAACAGAATCAACAAAAAGTTTATAACTTATATTAATTTTTACCACTATCATAACACATCATTCTAAAACAGGGGTCGGCAGGCAGTTGGTGCTCGCGGGCCAAATTTCAAGTTTCCAAAATCTTCGCGGGCCGCAGTTTTAGTTTTAGTGACATTTGAATAATCTTTTGGTTTTAGTTTTAGTTAGATTAAAGAAATTCTTACTTTTTTCACTTTATTAGTTTTAATAATATTTAGCTACACTTAGAATGCCTACTTTAATTTCTAAATATTTATTTGAGTAAAATTAACATTGACAATCATACCAAGTCTTAATTAACTGGGTACTTTTTTAAACATAATTAATGCTGGAATACTCTAATAAAGTACCTTATAAGTAACTAAATAGCTTTAAAAATGATTTCCACTTTAAAAAAAAGTGCATACACTTGCAATTAATCAAGCTCAGAAACCTAACTAAAATATCATCAGTATAAAAAGTACACAATGTATAAGTAGACCAGAAAAAATTACAGTTAGTAAACTACACTACAGTCATAAAAACTGTTCTGAGAATTGAAAGATTTATTTAAAGTGTTTGAAATAAAAGTTTACCTGAGTTTCTTATAAATATCTCAAACAGGTTTAATCTAGTTTGAATTTTTCAAATTTAACTAGAATGTATGTTTAGCAACCCGTTTTAAAATAAAGTCACAAAATAAAGAAATAACGAAGTTTATTAACAGTAAATTAAATACATAGCAAAAATAATATCATAAGTCAGTTTGAATGGACAATTACGTTTCTTAAACATATTTAACAAAATTTAAAAATTTATTAAGCTATTAATAAAGTAGAAAAACTTAACTTTTTATTGAACATTATAGCAACTATTTATCTGCAATAAAGATGTTGTATTTAATAAGTAAATGTGAAATATTAGACAAGCTATAAAAACTAAAAACGTTAATTAAGAGTTATTGCGAAAAAATAAAATAAAAATAGCTATAGTCAGTTTCAATAAAGCAAATGATTATATTCAGTAACTACAGACTGATCAGAAAAAACTGCTTAGGCAAGTTATAAAGTAGGAAAAATAATTACTAAAAAGAAGATATCGTTCAGAATTAAAAACTGTTTTAAGAATTTATGTTGGCGGTAGTAAAATATTTTTGTTTATTTCTTCAATGACAACAAGAAGTCGTGTTTAGTAAATCTCTGAAGATTATAAAGCAGCATAAATCAAATTAGAACTTTAATCAATATGTTAAGATGAGAGAACTAGTACAACAAATATTGCTTATCTGAGAGTTTTTTTTATAGGAGTTTTTACAGACTTTGATATTTTAGAAAAGTTTCTAGGTTTAGTTCCAATGCACAACAATAGGTAAGGGCGTTTTAAAAGCAAAGATGCAATGCACTTACATAAAGTTTTTGAAAGTATAATTTTCTGCTTCTTTTATTGGTATAAAAAGCAATACTAAATAGATACTGTTAAGCCACTTTTAATGTGTTCCAAAAATTATCTATATAGTAAATTTTTTGTGTGAAATAGAAATTTCATTACTTTACGCGTAAAAATTGCTTAAAATTCGAGTTTTTTTCACAACTTCTCAAATTCAAGGCTTTTCAAGAATGTTTAAGCATAAATTTTCAAATTCCAAGCTTTTCCGGAATTCAAGTTTTTTAGCAACAATAATTGTTCACACCTATATGTATACAATTAATATAAATAATAAATATTTCAAATTTTATCAGCTGCAAGACTTAAAGTTTAAAATATATCATAATTCAAACCAACACTGTAATTTGAACAAAACATACATCTCCATAAATTTAATTTGCCACTCATAAAGCAAAAAAAAAAAACAGCCTAAAAGACCTAAAACTAGCCTAATATTTTAGTATACAAATATTTATTTAAACCAAAAACTGAAAAAATGACTAAATTGACTTAAGATTTGAAATCTACAGAGAGTCATAATTTAAGTGTGTGGCAATGTTTAGTTGTTTATTAGCTTGAATTTGAACTATTTTGATTAACAATATACAAACCTTATAAATTTAACATCTCTAAATATAGTTTGTATTAAATAGCTAGTTCAAAAAAACAGTAACTGTTTATAGTAGTGCATAAAAATTAACTTAGTTTGTCAAAAAAACATTGATTAAAAAATTAAAATGTATACCTATAAAAAAATATTTTAATTCATATCATGTATTGTTTTAAATGTGTCTTTACACACCAAGATACTTCATGTATAAACAATAATTTTAGATAACTATGAATTAACTAAACTTAATCTAATTTAAGTATTAAATAAAACGTCGTTTAAAATGGGAACCGCTCATTTCCAACCCGCGATCATTTCCCACCCGATCAAATCCGAGAACCGCTTACCAACCAAGGGTTAGGGGTAAAAGTGATAGTAAAACATAAATTAATAATAAATAAATATAAAACAAAAATATTAGAAAATAAAGGAATGAATAAAGAAAGTTAAAAATATTTTTGAGTGGGAATTGTGCGCGGATGGGATTTGATCGGGTAGGAAATGATCGCGGGTTTGAAATTGTCAGTATGCCGAATAAAATATGAGCATCTTTGTACATTTGTGTGCATAGGAGTTAAATTAAAGTGCTAAAAAAACTTATTAAAAAATCAAAATGTGTAAAAATCAAAATAAAATAAACCTTTTTTCTTACTAAATGTTTTTTGAAATGTTTTTGTGCACACTCAAATATAACTTTTAGTAATAAAACATCTATAAAAGAAACTGAGTTTTTAAAAACATGTAAATAATACCTAAACTTGCTGTTGTATAAAGAAAGTTATGATGAAACTGAGAAAAAACCTGGTGGAATGCTAATCTGTCTTTTTTACATTTTTAAGCTGATACTGTAAAGTTTTTTAATTGTTTTAAAATGTTATACAGGGACTTAAAATGAAATTATTAAATTAAACAAAAACCAAAAAAAGTTTAACTGAAATATTTTTTTGCTCAGCGGGCCACATTTACATGCTCGCGGGCCACAAAATTTTCTTCTGCGGGCCGCATTCCATTCAAAAAAAAAACGTTCTCGCGGGCCGCAGATTTACCCTTCGAGGGCCGCATTTGGCCCGCGGGCCGCAGTTTGCCGACCCCTGTTCTAAAATATAATGCTAAAAAATTGGGTTCGAATTCGAATTGTTATAAAAGACAAATACAGTTAATATTTTTTAATATTTTTTACAACTGGCAATAGATATACTGTATAATAACATCATTTGTTTACAAAACAATGCAAAATTACCCACGTGTTAAACAATTAGCGATAAGCTTTGTTAAAATTCTACAAATATAGAATCGTTTGCTAAATGCAGTGACATAGGAGTAAAATCCTTTATTCTTGTTTTCATCAAATTATTATAAAGTTCGAGACTTTCAAATATGTCTATGACTATTTTATACAAATTTGAACGGCCTAAACCGGCTGAATAACCATCATAAATCTGAAATCATGAAGAGTAGCACCTAATTAAGGTTATAACGATAAAATAATTTTAAGCATTTTTTTATTCAAACAGATCTTAAATAAAGTATTTACTTTGTTGTTACTAGGTAAAGTTTCATTTTTCTTTTAATTTTTTGTTACGATAAAAAAATTTAATTTATACACTAGTTTATGAAAAAAAAATATTGAAAATCTAGCTGTATAATAATTGTTAATAAAATGCTTTAAAACGAAAAATAGTAAAAAAACATATTTTAATGAAAATTTTAACTTCAAAAAATATTTTATTTAATTCACGATACTTATATGCTAAAAAAACACATAAAATACTACACTAGAAATAACAAACAATTAATTGTACTTGATGTAAAATAACTAAAATATAAATTTAAAAACTTTAGTTCACTATGCCGTTCTTTATAACTAAAATAAAAATTAAGTCTAAAATAAGTAGGCGGCAATATCTAAAACTACTATACAGTTTAAATTTTTATATAAAAGTTATAAATTTAATAAAGTTCAATAGCTAGTAAAACTATAAATAAAGTATTAACTTTTTCTTTGTTAAACGTAACAGCTTAACTATAGGTAAAATTAACTTATATTAAATTATATTTAGTATAGATGTATAGTCAATTCTTTTAAGACTTTTAATTCTTTTAATCCTTTTAATTTAATGTGATAATGTACAACACCTGCAACTACTCAAATTTTAGTACTCAAGATATGAGCATCTTTTTACATTGGTGTGCATAAGAAATAGTTTAAAGTGCCAAGTAAACTGCTAAAAAATCAAAATGTGTCAAAATTTAAATAAAATAAAACTTTTTTCTTATTATTATATTATTTAAATGTTTTTGTACAAAAATCAAATATAACATATAGTTATAAACTATCTATAAAAGAAACTTAGGTATAAAAAACATTAAAAAAGCTGAATTTTAAAGAAAAGACATTTTAGTTAATTACTGTCAATTACTTTAGTACAAAATGGAAAACATTTGGATTTAGTTTATTTACAATGTATGTATTTTATAACTAACTTATTAAATATAAAAAAAAAAATTTCAGATAATTACTTGTTGTTGTGTGAAGGAAGTTATTATTAAACTAAGAAACAAACCCTGGTTAAATGCTAATCAGTATTTTTCATATTTTTAATCTAAAGCAGTTAAGTCTTTTAATTGTTTTAGAATGTTTACAGGGACTTAAAACGAAACTAATCAAACTAAACCAAAATACCGAATAAAATTAAGCTTAAAATATATTTTTACTCAGCGGGCCACATTTACATTCTCGCTGGCCGCAAAATTTTCTTTCGCAGGCCGCATTCCATTCAAAAAGTAAACATGCTCGCGGGCCGCAGTTTGCCGACCCCTGAATTAGTAGGTATCAATTTAATTTTGATAACAATGAACATTTACCTAATGTGTGACAACTAAAAAAATCAAATACAACACAAAATAAAAGATAAACATCAATTTTACTAACACAACAGTTACACATATAAATTATGAAAAAATAAAGAATATTGTCATATGACTTAAACTGTTACGATATTAAAGCAAAGTATATGAAAAAAATATAAAGTTTTACGATAAAAAAAACTATGTAAAGCAATGCTAGCAAATTTTTTTTTGTAATTTACCTATTAAAATAAAAGAAAATTGAAAAAAAGTTTCAATGTGATGTAATCAGATACAACACATAAACAGTCATATTAGTTTCTGCCATAAAAACAAAAGCAATTTGATGAGACGAAAACAAAAAAAATGCTAACATGTTTGATCTACTTCTAAACTTAAATACCGCAAATAACTCCGGTAACTAAATAAAAACGATATGAACTATAAGTAATAAATAAGACTTATATTTATTTAATATTACTGGTACATTAATTAGACTCTACTGCAATACTCTTAGACGTGGTCGGTAGCTACTTAACTTTACTGCGGGAGCCGGCAACTGACCGACTCCTGAACGCGTGTCATCTTGACCATTTTGTTGAGAACTTTTTTACTCATGATGCGCGTTACTTATCTATATTAATATAAGCGATTAAATAATTGATATAGCTATAACAATAATTAAAACAACAAAACGTAAACAAACTATTAATTCAATGAGTATAAAAAGTATAAAATAAGTATAAAAAGAATGACTAAACTTAAAGTAGTAAAGCACCAAAACTGAAAGCAACCAAAAAACGACTTAAGTTTGTAAGAATCGACAATAAGTCCAAAATCACTCACACGTATGATATATAGCGTTTTGACCCATTTTTTAATAACTCTTAAATCTTATAAAATAGCAAAGCTGTTAGACTGATAAAAAGACAATAAAAAATCTTTACAAACTCGTTTAGTATTTTGTGCATTTAAATGTTTTTGTTTTACTTTCATACTAAAAATATTATAAAATAGTTTTTACCAACTTATAGTCAGTTTCTAGTTTAGAACAGATATTTAGATAACCACTACCTGTTATACTAACTACTTTTAAATTATATTCACGCAATATCAGAATGGATGCAAACTGCACCAAACGATAGTTTACTTCTATACCATGTATTTAACACGGTTTGGTAATAATAGTTTATAAAACTTAGGCGAACATTTAAAATAATAATACAAAATTTTTTTTAAGCCTTATTTTGTTGAAATCTTTATTTATCTTATTAATCTTATTTATCTAAGCTTATATGATCTACAACTAAAATAAATTTCAAAGCAATGGTTTGCAGAGTCGGGTCTTAAAAATTAAATTGTAGAGCTAGCAATGTAACTTTCGTTTAATAATGTTATAAAACAAAATATATTAAAAACGTTGAGCTAGGTTTTTTATTAACAAATAAAAAAAATTTCGCATTTTTTCTTACCACTTTTATTAAAAAAACTCAACTAATATTGTTTACTTTTTACAGATGCTTATATATAACAACAGCTATGAGCAACTTTTAAAATAGCAAATTTTTTAGATACCAGGAAAAGCTATCGATCTCAGTATTAGAATAAATACATATATTTGTTATGAATATAAAGTACATAAAATGCATGCAAACTATGAAAAAAAAACATATTTTAATTTCTAAAAGTTTGAGGTTCTTAAAATTTAAGATTTTATTTCAAATATTAGCCTCTCGCACGTAAAATCAGAGATTCTATCTTTTTCTGTTTTTTTATGTACGACTGCATGAATTGCACATAAGCTACTAAAAAAATGACTACATTATAATTCAAATGCAAACTTTTTCGTTTTGTTGAAGTTGTTTTAAATTTTAGATTATGTTTTTAAGATCTACTAAATATCTTAGTCTTAGAGTATTATTGTAAGTTTTGATATAAATATTAGAGTATAGTTCAGTATTATAAACTTTGATTTTACTACTACTCCTTTTGAAAAATTTCCCTTAGTTTAGCTAAAATGGACCGTTTTAAAGATTTAATTTATTAAAAACTTTTAATTAGTAACATTTCAATGTGATGAACGTTTTTGTTTACAAAACTTAAACATTGCTAACAGCTTTGAAATAAAGTTTTGATATAAGACAATTTTGTTTTACTAGTTTTTAACAAATTTCAAAGCTGTTAGACAATTGTTTACTATATGAGTTACTAATTAAAAGTACTATTGCATTTAAGTGCAATAAACCTTTAAAAATCTTTTCATATATGTCTAAGTAAATAAAAATAATGTATAATGTAAGAAACTATATATATATATATATATATAAAATAAGATTAATGTTTAAACGTAAACACTTTCAACTGAGCCCACTTGAAGGGCTTTTAAATAATTTATTCAAATGGCGATTTTAAAAATTCTGGAACATATGTTTCACAAAGCTTTAATTTTTCATAAAGCTTTGATCATCAGCCAGTTAAATTCAAAATACAAAGCACTGTACTAAACAAAGATACAAAAGTTATGCAAAAAAACAAAAAACAGTATGACGTAATATTGTACATTACAAATATTCAGTACAAAAATCGATCTACCTTCTAACTAATTAAACAACTAAAATTAACGAAAACAACAGTTAATTGACTATAAAATGCTTCAAAATTTGTTGTGTTTTAAAAGAAGCTTTTTTATATGTCTACAAGACGATATAAATTCGCTTCGCTTATTTAAACAACCTGGCTGATGATCAAAGCTTTATGAAAAATTAAAGCTTTGTGAAACATATGTTCCAGAATTTTTAAAATCGCCATTTGAATAAATTATATATATATATATATATATAATTATTTATTTATTTAATTATATAAAAACTATAATTCAAACAGCTGTTTCACACATTGAAATGTAAAATTTCATGTGATAGTTTTTATATAATTAAATAAATATTAAGCTCCAATTTGATTTGTCGAGTACTATCGATCAGAACTTTGTATAAAACCTTTAATAAATATATATATATTTTATTGAAATGGCGATTTTTAAATTTTGGTATATATGTTATATAAAGCTTTAATTTTTCATAAAGCTTTAATCATCAGCCAGGTAAATTCAAAATAAAAAGCACTGTACTAAACAAAGATACAAAAGTTGTGCAAAAAAACAAAAAACAGTATGACGTAATATTGTACATTACATATACTCAGTACAAAAATCGATCTACCATCTAACTAATCAAACAACTAAAGTTAACGAAAACAACAGTTAATTGACTATAAAATATTACAAAATTTGTTATAATTTAAAAGGATCTTTTTCATATGTCGACAATACGATATGAATTCACTCCTTCTATTAATCTATATATTCATTCTATCTAATAGAAGGAGTGAATTCATATCGTCTTGTCGACATATAAAAAAGCTTATACATACACTTTTCTTATCAAAAATACAAAATAATTAACTTTATTTAAGCTAATTTTAAAAGTTCAAAATTTGCTAAAACTTTGACATATGTTACATTAATTCTCTGGAATATTTTAGTTTTACTAGATTAACTGAAATATAACAGAATAAAATTAGTTGTGATCTACTTTAGTTTACTTTAAAGTTACTAAACAGAGTTTAGAATTCACAGATTCGATCATTCGACAACAAAATTTAGGTAGACTGCGACAAGAGTTTCGTTCTTATTGAAACTTATCAGTCAACCAATTTAATAAGAGCCTAACCGGATCTCAGTCTATCAAAAATCGAATTCGTATGATCACCTTTAATCTTAATATTAATTTAAATATATTAGAAACCGAAAAGTATTTAAAGCGAACAAGGTTTTACAAAACAAAACTAGAGGTTTGAAACAAATTAAAAGTGTACTTTTTCTACATTAATCAACGGGAATTCTGTTGTCTATTCAGACCATGTTAGTTGGTTTCAAACTGTTACCTAAAAAATGGATGAGATGAAAACAAAAAATCTTATGTTGGCTAAGCTTTCAAAGTATATCACTCTATTTATTTTACAATATGTGTACGGATTACAGTTGAACTTAATTTTTATTTTTTTGAAAACAAAATAACACAATCAATAAAAAAAATCGGTTCAACAAGTTAGTAAATTATTCTTGCTAAGAAAAAGATTAATTTTTTTTAACTATATTTTTAATGCATTCACATCTTACGTAAATTGAGGTAGTAGATTACAACTTTATATTTTCTATTCATGATCAAACGTGTTAGAAGCTATTTTTTTTTTATGATCTAAGTATTTTTGTTTTCTTTGTTTTGTTAAACTGTCTTTTTATGAATTAGCTATGATTGTTAAAATGCACAACTTAAACATATGCAAAAACATTTAATTTTTGTTAAAATTCAAGACTAACCTTTAAAAGCCGCGTAGTTGTGATAAAAAAATTAAATTCTTTGACCTAACGTAATTTAGTAGTAGTATTGTTCAATATATACTTATCGTAGAAACAACAATTTGTTTCGATCGATATTGACGTCATTACACTATATAATTAACAACTGAACTAATTTTAGTTTTATTGTTGGACTCCGAAAAACAACATATAGTTGTAAAATTTATAGTTTTAAAAGCTTAATTAATTTACATTAGAAACTTTTTAGAAGTGTTTTGTTATTATTTATTTTAATCAAACAAAATTTTAACTAATATCAACCACGTAAAATCATTTATGATACATTTATCAAATTAAATTTTTTAAATTTTTTAGTTTTTTTGTCACTGGATTGTAGTATAAGTGGTCAATTTTAAAATACTTTTGTTCCATTAGCTTTTACCATCATATGATGTAGCACAAAATCGTTGTAAAAGTTTATGATCAATAACACATACGCTCATATTTTTCCTACAAGTTTGAAAATTGATATAAACGTAATTAGAGAATTTACTTTCTTATTCTAAAATGATAATTTTCTAATTCATGTTTCACTAAACTGTTTAGGACTTTTTAAATGTTTTTAATGACTAGTATGTATTTAAGATTTGTTGCATATATTTTTATTGTATCAATATTTATATACTTAATAATTTTTATGTCAACTGCTCAGTTGCGGTGAAAAAAGAACTTTAGAACCACTTTAGAACTAGCAATTACGTAAAAATTATTTGTAATTTGTAACTATTTTAGAAATAGTAGTTTGTCTGTTTCAAAATATTCATAACTTTTTTTTAATAAAAGAATTGTAAGTTAGTTGTTGTTTTCCATTGATTAGAAAGTTAAACTAATTATTTGTAAAATATATTAATGAAATTTTAGCTAATTTGGACTTATCAAATCGCTTTATAGTATAGTATAAAATTAAAACAAAACTAGTTATTCTATTGACGAGGTTAATTCAACTTGCTTTTATAATTTTACAAATCATTAGTAGAAAACAAAGCTCTATTAAATTTATAATGAATAGTTTTTTTAATTAAAAAGAAAACTCAACTTTTGTGAGCAAATATTAATTTTTCACATTCAAGCTTAAAAAAAAACGGAAATACTTTTTAGCTTTTTTTTTTTATTCATAGCCATGGAACCCTTTTTGTTCTAATATTATTGTATAATTTTTTTGTTCATAGCAAATAAAAAACACTTAAAGAAAGCTTAATTTACCTACACTGAGATACTTAGTATCAAAATAAACAAAATATTTTTTTTTGTTATAGTTTTAAACATAAAATTGTAAGTATTGTTTTAAAATACAGATTAGTTTCTTTTTATCAAATTTATAATTTAAAACTGCACTAAGCAGTAAAAACTTGAGGATTTGATATTTGGAACGAATAATAAGTTGTTGTCATTATAGTTTAAACTACTTATAGCATATATTGTAGTAAAATTGTTTTAAGAAATTAAACGATAGTTTTAATTTTATTATATCAATTATATTCGTTTAAATTAATTTAAGCAACAAGTAGTAATAACAAGAAAAATCAGTATTATAACTAAAGAAACTGTATATTAGAACAACAAGTCTTCAAAACAAAATATTTTTTTTAGCACTCGAATACTTTGTTTTAAAGTCAAAGTTTTATAGTAAAAAAAAAAGCTAAAAATAAAATTAGTACTAACTGTTACTATTAAAGTATATTGAAAGTGCGATTTTATCATATCAAAAACTATTTAATAATAAATATAACTTTAATTATGTTTTATTTTTAATTAAAAATCGCTTTATTTATAGATTCATCGTTAATGGCTGTTTATTTTTTTTGTAAGATCTTATAGTAAACTCGACTAATTTTAGTTTTTTTTGAAATTAAGACATTAAATAGTGAATTTAAGTGGATAAAATATCTGAAACTTGGAAAAAAGTTCCTAAACTTTGACTTTTAATTTTTTATAAAGTTTACATTTTTATAAAAACTAAACATAAAAAATGCGGCTATACTAACTTATTTAGAAATAATACAGACATAAAGTAAAATTTATAATAAATAATTTAATTGTACATCACTGCTTTTCAAAATTTACTATTTTTTAAAAAACTGACTTTAAAACAATTTAGTTGTTTGAAGTTTTACGTATTTTAACCTGAAATCATTTAATAAAGTTAAGAAAACTATCAAAAATTTTTAAATTAAGTAAAATTGTTGTTAACAAACTAACTATTCATTATTATACCTTTATTTAAAGAGAGTTATGACTTTAAATATTGTTTTCCTTCTTTAAAATAGTAAAGTTTTTAAATAACACAACAGTTTTAGTTTATATTTTTAACGCATGAATAAGTTTTAAAACAACATAATAAATAAGTAACACTGTTATGTGCAGTTCAATAATTTATTTCGCAGAAGTCGCAATTTTTTGCCACTAAAACCGGTCGTGAATGAAATATTTAATTTACACAACTCTATTTAAATAACACAACTATAATGTGTTCAACAAAACACCGTAATTAAAATTAAACTAACGCTAAGTATGACATGACAAATAAAAAATATGCTCATTAATGCTGCATAAATTAAACGAATAAAACGTTGTAAGGAAAACTTTTATTAAATGTAATTTTAAATGTAAGACTAAGCTATAACCCTTTATCAGATATGAAGCTTTATAAACTAACTGATTAAACTGAAATCAAAAAATAGAACATTGCAAGTAAACACTTAGTGACGTCATCAAAATGCAAAAAACGTTCGCATCGAAGATTCATTTATAAACAAATACAAATTTCAACCAGTACAAAATTATAGCTACAGCCGTGATATAAGCAATTTTAAACCCTAAATATTGGGCTACAAAACTATACAATCATGTTATAAACTGTTGTCACTTTTATTATGTTTAAAAATAACTAAAACTTAAGTTATTTGGTGCTTAGCATTAATAAAAAGAAATTAATTTGCAACAAAAATCAAAATAAAATAAGGTTATCCGATTAAAAAACAACGTTAATTCTAACAGTTGAAAAAACATAAGCTAAAACGCAACACTTAATAAAACAAAATGAGTAGATAAAAGACGACAAGAATATATTATAGATAAAAAAATATAATTTTAATATAAAATTAGTTAAAGGAAGTAGAATAATATTAAACTGATTACAAGTAATCATTTATTAACTTTATTGAAAAAACTATAAATTTTTTCCATCGCATTTAGCTTAAACTTTATTTTCAAGTTGCAATAGTTAACTTGTTTTTTAATTGTACCACGTGTTAAGACAGATTTAAAACTCCGAATACTCTGGCATGAAAACATAAATTACTTTTCGAACCCATTTCTTTATTAAAAATAAAAATAAAAAAAATGTTAAAGACTTTTTTTTTTACACTATAGTAAAAACAACTTTTTTTTAAAGAGTTTATGGAGTTAATTAAATAATAAAAAATATATTATAATTATCATGTTTTATTAATTAAAGAAATAATTTTCCAAATCTATTGTTTCATTTTTGTAAGAAGCCTTATTTAAAAATAAAATGTCTAAAAAAAAAATTAAAAAGACAAAAATATAGAACTTGTGAGTTATATTAAAAAAAAAGAAGATCAATAAACAATGCTCATTCACAGTAACTTAAGCTTAGTAATTAACAGAAACAAACTTATCCAAGTTTTTTCAAGTTTACACTTTAATGTCCCTTTTTTGTCTCGTATAGAGTAAAGTTAGATGTTTTATATATTTAAAAATGTAGTTTAATATTTATGAAAATATATTTAATAAATAACTTGTAAGTATGTACTCCAACAAATTACATAAGCAATATAGTGATAACTTTAAAAAAATAATTAAACTTTGAAATTAAAGCTTAGTTAAATTTAATTTAAAAGTTACGCAAACTAAAGTGGTGTATTTAGCAAAACTTTAAAATTAAATTAATATTGGTTTTACTATTAGTCTGACTAAAAATAAAGTACTTAGCAGAATTGTATACTTAAAACAATAAAAGACCTTGTTTTTATTATACCCTACAAACCGTGTAAAATTGTAATTTAAGAATTTTCAACAGACATGATCTTAAATGCACATAAGTTTAATATTTATTTAAATTTATTTCTATTCGTTTTTCTTAAATAAAGTTAAACAATGTGTATAAATTTAAGTAGATAAATTCTATAAATATAAAGTACATATATACATATAAATATAAAGCTTAGTTTGCAGAATTCAGTTAACAAAAAACTACATTAAATATTTTTGTGTAAAATAAAAACATTTATTAAAAACTAAAATAATGTATCTAATTTAAGTGTTTTTATAAAAGAAGTAATAAAAAATTGTCAAACTGTACATAAATTAGAGGAAATTTGCAAATTTAAGAATTTTTTTTAAATGTCCTTTTAAGCTAATGAAATAAAAATAAGTATAATACTTATGTTGCTAAAAAAACATTTTCTTTAAAAAAAAATACTATATTATCTAAAAGAATTAAAATCAATGTATTTTAGCAACGTAACTAAAAGTAATCAAAAATATTGATAGTTAAGATGAAATATGACAAATTGATAAGAAAATTTACTTTAATGCATCGAAAAATTCGTTTTTGCAACATTAATTTATAGTGATTAAACTTTTTTTAAGTATTTACTTCACAAGAAGTTTCTGGAAACTGAACATATTTTAATGGTTAGGTTATGATGATTTTACTGCTTCACTTTTAGTTTTTAAATTGACCAAGTAGCTTTACTAATTATTCATTGTTTGTTTAAATTAGCTATTAATAGATACAACTATTTTATTAAAAATATTATATTATTGCTATTTTAATGACATATTTTTTTACTTATATAACTTTGTTTCATTAGTTGTAGCAGAAATAGTTGTAAAAAGTATTAAAAAAATTCTTATTAAATTCGTGTACTTTAAAAGTTGTTAACTTTAGTTAGTTAATTAAAATTTATAATATTTCCAGCAACTTTACCAGGTACCTAAGACCTTTTCATAAATAAATAATTGTCAATTTTGCGAATTTTTTCTTCACATGTCTTTACAAAAAGGTTCCTTGTGACGTATAGGCAAAATAAATCACGAACTGTCGCAATTCCATTAACTATATAAATAAAGAACATTTTGGGTAATTTTATTTTGTGGTTGTGGTAACTACATTCTTTTCAATTGAATGCCTTTTTTTAACTAATATAACTATTTCTAATTATTTAAAGTTTTGTATTGACTTGTGCTAAAAACTAAGCATCACTTATGTTAGAAAATGTTCTTCTTAAAAAGAGCGTAAATTTTGACCAATCTATAGTGATGTAGCATTAAATATAGATTTTGATAAATCTAGGTTTAGAAAACTGCTGCCTGCTAGGATATAAACTTGACCAAAGAAGAACATTTTTGAAACTTACACATTAGTATTCTTTGATTTGAAGTGAGGAGTACATATAAAAAAACTCTAAAGTACAAGTTAGGAGAAAATGTAAAATTACACGAAATGTTTCGGGTCTGCTATGAAGGTTAAGAAGTATAAAAAAAACTGCGGCCCGCTAATATTTTGTTAATATTTTAATTTTAAAAACGTATCTGCGACCTTGAACTTCTTGCCGGCCTTCAAGTTAAGTATTTTTATGATAAAAATCTGAAAAATCTAAACTTAAACTTCATTTTCAAAACTGCATTAAAAAGACATATATAAATCAATAAATTATTTTAGAGAAAAACTTATTATTTCGTTATATGTTTATAAGGTTTTATTTTAACTTTGTAAAATGTACAAAAGACTTTATCACCCTGCATTATTATTTTTTAAACTTGAAAAGTATTAAAAAATAAAAGCGTTTAAAACTGAGTCAGGTTTTACGCTAAATGATATGTTTACAAAGAAATACGTTGTAAATAATTACTATTGTGGCGATGAGCACATCGTCCGAATTTACTCGAGCATGGTTTGTAAAAGCTTAAATAAAATTTCAGTATGCAGAGAATCATTTTAAAATTGGCTACTCTGTCACAAGGTATATAATTATATATATATATATACTGGCAACGAATATAAAATATCGCTTATTTAGGGGCTATGTTGTGTTGGCGTTCACTTATAAGGGTGAGAAAATATAAGCTAGATAAATGCGGTTTATGATAAAGGTCGCAGATTGCAGAAGTACTTAAATTTCTGAGAAGTACGCGGTTATCAAAATAGTTTAAGAAGTAAGTTAGAATTACCTACTTGAACCGAACGAGGGTTTTTGCAGAAGTTTAAGGTTAAAAAGTTTAGTTAATAAATTTAATTAAAGTTATTGCAACAGATAAATTAAGAAGTAAAATTTATAAATTGTTTGTTATGATTGTTTTTGTTTATGATTAATTTTTATATTTTACTTCTATTAAAAATCTTGTACTTTAACTAAATTAACTTCTTAAAAACATAACTAAATGGTTTATAAAAAAGAATTTAAAAAAAAGTTATTTGTCATGTTTAGTAGCAAGCATTAATAAAGCTCTAGTTTAACTTTTTTTATGTTATATTGTTGTTGAAATAAATTTTACTCTATCAATTAATGTTATTTAGCATAAATGTTTTATTAACTCATTGAATTTTTTAAACTACTTGAACGAATTGTGAAAATACAATGGTTAAACATAGAATTTTGTAAAAAAAATTTAACTTTCAAAAATCATAATGAACAACATTTAGACTGTATTACAAAATCTGTTAATCATTCCAATGTATATTGTAAAATTTTTTTTTTTATATTATATATAAATATATAAGTAAAAATATTTTTATATAAACGTCGCTTGTAGTTAAAAGATGAAATTGTTTTCATATAGAGTTTACTTGCAACTATAATAGAAATTTTTGCGACATAATATTATTCTTCATGTGACGTAAAAATAAAAAACCCACAAATTGTCGCATTTAATTTAGCTTTATAATAAATCCAAAAAACATTATATTAAAGAATCCTAAATTTTTCGATTCAAATTTTTAAACCCGAAATTTCGGGCAGAATTATCTGATAGTTCACAATCAAAAGTGATAGCTTATAATGTTTAAAAATTGTATTAATAAATCAGGTTTAATATGTGTAATAAGTACTAATTTGAAACGAACTGATTTTTTTATATTGTATTATTTTTAATTAATGATTATGGAAAAAAAAAACATTTAAACAAAAACTTAAATATTTAAAATAGGTTAAAAAAAAAACTTTTAATAAAAAACTTAAATAGTTCAAATGTGTTAAAAAACTAAAAAATACCGACGTGACTAAAACTAAAATAAAACCAACTTATAATATGATGATAAAAAATGTTGCATTTAGAAACAATTTTAACAATAAATATAAAGTTGAAAAAATTGTCGCATTTTTAAGCTTAAAACTATATAAATGCAACATTCAGTAAGTTCAAACATCCTCTTAATAATTTAAAAGATGTCTTTTTCTAAAAGCAAAAAATAAAACTAAAGTTATAAAAGACTTAATTAATCGAAATGACATTGTGATTATCTACTACTTATCATAATATTAAAACTAGCTATAATTTAAATTAACTAAATAAACTAATTAAATCCTTTTTTGGTAACATTTAGCGTAAAAGTATGATAATGTGATCAATTGAATAATACATTTTGTTTAGTTTTAACATTTCTTTTGGTTAGGTATTTAAAGTATTGTGTTTGAATGTAGTTAAGACTTAATTTATTGCTTTTAATTAAACTATTGTTAAGTTTTAATTATTATTTATATATAAATTTACAAACAAATGTGCTTGGCTAAAATTTTTAAAAGATTTAGGAATTATATTTTATAAATTTATACCATCAAAATATTTTTCCGAATTAATAGAATCTTTAAAAAAAAAATAGTTTTTAAGGGATATTATTTTAAAAAACTGTACTTATGTAAGTATGTGTATTTTCTTGTAAATGATAAACTTCACTAAAAACTTGTAAGGATTAAATAAAAATAAAAAACTTAAATTTTTACTAATTTATTATATTTTATTTCGTAAATGTGTGTAAATAACAAACAGTATTAAAAAAAAAGTTTTTTAAGGTATAGCTAAAATATTAAAACAACAGAAATTTCTAAAAAGAAATTGAAATGTATTTTAATTAGCAGATTTTACTTAGTTTTTATAAGAAGACTTTAAGTATTCAGTACTAAAAACTATTAACTCGTATTTGTTTATAAAAAATTAGTTAGCAAAAGAAAATCAATTATTATTCAAATGTTGATAACATAAGAAATTGTATCACATTATTATTTTGCTGCAATTTTTAAATAACGTACACCGCAAACTTTCGTATTATTTCCAAATATAACATAAAAATATTTTAAGAATGTAAAGCAGCGTTTGTGATGTTCATTACATTCTTACATTTGGTTATTTTTAGACCGCATTATGCAATTTAAAATTTTTGACGTTATTTTATATAATAGAAATTATAACTATGAAATTATTACCTTTTTTTGGTTCTTTTTTACTGGACATAAATTTCTTAGTAATGTGTAATTTAATTTGTAGCTTTTAAAAGTTAAGTTAGAATAGAATAAGAATTAATATTACATACTATTTATAGAAAAAGAAAAGCCACTCATTAACTTTGTAAGGTTAGAAAATACAAAACACATGACTAAAACTAAAAAAGAACTAACGATCACTACAAAGTTGAAAAAGCAGTTGCATTTAAAAAAGCTAAAATTTTTATAATTGCAAGTTTTTCAAGCTATGAATATATTTTTAACTTGTAAATATTTGCGCAATATAAAAACAAAATTAAAACTGATTATTTTTGTTTTTATTCTACCTTGTTTGATAAATTTTTTTCTAAATAAAATAGTTTAACTTGAATCTTATATAAACTCATTTTATATTAATAATTTTGCCGATAACAAAATTTGAATTAAAGAATTTACTTAAATCTCAATAAATTAAATTAAGTTGTTTTTAGGTTTTACTGCAATAAATATAAATAATGAGTAAACTTTAAACAACTCTTGCTAACAACTTCAGGCTAAGTTTAAAAAAATGAAACAGTCAATTAATATAAATATTTTCGATAATGACAGTTTCTGTATACTGATAGTTCAAAAAAGTAATAGTTCAAAAAAGCTAAAGGATAATGCTTTAACAACTATACTGTTGCATTAATCGTGTATTTCTAATGAATTTTCAAAAAAAGATTAAGTTTAATTAAAATACATTTTTATAACATAATAGTATGAAACTTAACTTTTGTTTAATTCGTAAATGCAAAACATAACAATACTTTGCAAATTTATTGTAAAGTTTTTTATTATACAACTGGGATATTAAGACACCAAAAAAAAAATTAAAACTTAATAAAAAAAATTCTGATCAAAAACTTTAACTAATTGTTCTATAAAGCTTATAAGAGAATATAGCTTATAGCTATCAAAAAATGTTGCATTATTATTTCGCAGCAGTTTTTATTGACGTCACATATGTTACACCGCAAACAGTTTAATTATTTTAAAACATAGAAATAAAAAACAAACTGAAAGATAAGAGATTCATCAACATGTGATAACCTAATATTTAAAACCGCAATATGCGGTCACCTTTTAAAAAAATTGAACTGTAAAGTTAACATAACATTCAGTCTGATTTGAATTTCTGCTGAGTCAGCATAGTTTTTAAATGCTTTTTTTTTTGAATTTTTTGTTTATTCCCTTATTCATAACCCACCTCAAATATATTAAGATTTAAGTAAAAACTGAAGTTAAATAACTAAAAATAAAAAAAATGTATAAAATGAACATTTTTGCTGACTTAGCGAATATGCAAATCAGACTAACATTCAAATATTCTTGCTATCGAATCTCACTCGTACAAAAACAGTTTTTTTAGAGATACTTAAAGTTTTTCAAAAATCGATTAATGTATTTACAAACTTATTAATTCTTTTTCTAGTTTAATGTTTAAACTGTAGTTAAAAAATTCACAACTAAAAAAATACAAATATCAAGACAGTTTACTTTATAAAAATATTTGTATACTCTTATGACATTTTCCTTAAAAAAAAATTACTGATTACTAAAACTGTTGTGTAAGTTTTTATCAGACAAAATATGTATCAAAACAATTTTCAAAAATTTTTAAGTTAATTTCTTAGCTTTTATTAAATTTCAGTTAATAATAATTTTGATATAATGATGGTATAAAACTCTCAGTTGATAAATTTAGTTAAATAAACATAAAAGAGCCTTTACTTTTGTAAATAAAAACTACTTACGTTACTTAAACTTAAAATAAAAACGATTTTAATAATGACAAAAAAACGTCGCATTTGAAGTCAGATTAATTTTATTTAAATGGTCAGTTGTTTAAATAACTTAACTACAATTTAAAAGTTTTGTTGTGCGATATGAGAAAAACGGAGTATAACGCTATTTGTTAGTTAATGGCATTTTGATTATAGACAATAATTTACTACTAAAATTGTATTTTATTTCTATTAATTTATAAACAAAAAATAAAACACCTAATCTAACATTAAATAAATAAATTTATTTCGATTTATTTCAATTTGTTTTAGAATTTAGTCAATATGTAACTGATACATAATAATACTAAACATATTTTTTTTATCTGTAATAATATTTTGCAAAAATTAAAAAAACTAAAGTATTTGATTAGTAATAATCCTTTATTGTAGTTCAATCAACTAAAAGTAAAACTAATTAAATGCGAGAAAAAAGAAATTAATCAAACTACATTAATAAAAGAAAAAAATATATAGTATGAATATTAAATTAAATTTAATTTTCATCAAAAAACTAAATTTTGGCAGATATTAAATGTTTAAAACTAACCTACTAAACCAAAAAATTAAAATTATATTTTTTGCAAGTAATCACTTAGTGACGTCATTAGAAAAATTTTGCATATGTTCGCATTCAATTTATATATAAAAATAAATTAAATTTATAACTTTTTGTATACATGTCGTTAGACTCCTATCAACATTTTTAAACTCGAACACTCGGGCAAACAATCTTAAAGTAAATATTTGACTTGATAGTAGTTTTAAGATGTAAAAAACTCGTGTTTTAAAAAATTTTTAAACCTTTCCCAGACTCGAGTTTTAAACTCGCATTAAGTTTAGGTTTATTAACAAAATCAATCTGCAACTAATTGGCTTCAAAGATGTAACTTTATACGTAATAAGTACAAAATTTAAAAATTTACCCTTATTGATAATAAATATTTTTTATTAGTACAAAAGATATTTATTAATCAATTGTGAGTAATTTATTTCATGAATACAAAAATTTCATTCCTATTCTATGCATACAAAATTCTGGTTAGAAAACTAAAAGTTACTGTTATTTAAGAAAAAAATTCTATTACCTTAAAACAATTATCGCAATTAGTTTACGTGTAGAATACCCTTGTTTAGTTTAAATACTATTATCAAAAATTATTGTACCATTACTGCTTATTCATAACTACCTTAATGTAGCTTTCAAATAACTTTAATATTTTTAGAAAATTTGACATGACCAGTTTATGAAACAAAACAGATAAGCTTTGAGATATGCTTATTTTAAAATTTCAATATATCTAATTTTACCATTATTTACCTACAACATCAATATAAAGATATCTATAAAAAATGCAATAAAAAGTTATCTGACTTCATAGCTTTAATATATTGCTTTTATATTTATAATAGCTTAATATATAAACATCCAAATGAAAACTATTTAACAAAAATAACATTTAAAACGCTTACTTGATTAAAATAATAATAAAAGCTAGTACAATAAATTGTTGTGCATTCATTGTATTATAAACTCTTTATGACAAAAGCTTGAAAAATTTAGCATAAAGTTTCAATTAAATTTTCAAAAAAATAAAAAGTTGTCATACCCATGCAACATACAAATTCTTTCCAACACTTTAAAACAATTTTAAACAGTTCTGTCATAATTTTAAATAAGCAATATTTGTCTTGAATACTCACTCTTATTTTTTTAAATCGCGTAATCAAATGAAAATACGTACCTTAATAACAAAAATCTATAACAAATAATTATTTTTAAGTATGAAGTTTTTGACTCAAATAAAGTTATTACCTAAAGTTGCGTATTTAAGATGATTACTGTACTTAAAAAAAAGTAAATTTTTTGATAGTTATCATCAGAAATTAAGGCTTAAGGTTTATTAATAACTAATTGAGCAGAAAGTTGAAGTTAATGTTATCAAAAATTAATAAAATAAAATTTTGAATTTTAAAATTTAAGTTTTTCAAAGACTCTGAGAAAAATGATATGAAATAGTAAACAATCTTAAACAGAGCTTTTAGGTTGTTAAGTTAAAATTTGTTTAGTTATTTTATAATTTATTAAAGAAATTGTTTTGAAGTATTGAAATAAAGATACTCTGCGATTAAACTTATTTAAAACATTTCCTTTATATTTTAGTGTTTTTGTTATTTTTGTTAAATATTTAATCATAAAAACACTTTTTTCATGATATTTGCTTACAACACAAGATAACTAAATTTATAGAAATTAAGCACTAAAAACATTTAAATTACCTAGACTAAAACATTTGTAAATTTGAACAAAAGTTTTTAATAACTAAGCCATCACAAACAACGTAAACCATCGAAGGATTTTTTAAAAAAACTTGTCTTATAAAATAGACCATTTAAAATAATAGTTGTTTCTTTATATTTAATAACATGTAATCTTGCACTTTATAATAACCTGTTTTCTTTAACATTTTTGAGTGTATATATGATTTAATACACCGAATTTAGTTAATCATTAATGGGGATCATTCAAAAACTTTTTAGTTTATATATTTATATTAAAAAAAAAACAGTAATTTTATTAAGCTCTTATTAAAAATAAAAGTTTTTTTTTTGAAACTCACAAACTACTGTTTTTAAGAAGGTCTTAAAGTACGTGTAGTTTTCACTTAATTATTCCGACCTTTATGTGCTTATTTTTCACCGTAACTGAGCGGTTCAAATAAAAATTATTAAACAGTTATAATATACAGTAGCCTGCCGATTAAGTAGGTACTGCACATTTAAAATTTAAAACGCCGTGTTTAAATGCAGTTTTTTACTTGAAAATGAAAAAGCAAACATAACAGTAACAATTAAAAAGCATTATAATATAAAATAAGTTAAACTTTATACAATTTAAATAAAGTAAAACTGAAAAAGCTGAAAAAAAAATTATGATTCTAAAAGTTGTATACTAAATTAAATATTTAAATCAAAAACAATAATATTTGCTTATTTATTTAAAAAAAAGAACATTGAAATTTGTTTTGATATACAGTGGCCTGCCAAGTTATAATAAAATAAAAGTACTGCACATTTAATATCAAAAACGCTGTCAACAAAATGCAGTTTTTTTACTTGAAAATAAAAAAGCCAACAAAACAGTAACAGTTGAAAAGTATTATAATATATTATAATTTATACTATATAGATTTTAAATGATGTAAAACTAAAGAAGCTGAAAAGAAAACTGTATATTAAAACAAATGTTTAAAGCAAAAATGATAACATTTGTTAATTTATTGAAAATAGCGAACATTGAAATTTAAAATTTGCATATTTATGATTAAAGCATAGGAAAAAAAACCTTAAAAAGTCATACAAAGTTAGAGAAACAAAAATATTGAACAGCTCATTGACTCTTACATAACCCATGAAAGAAAAATAAATGTAAAAATTAAATAAAAATGGACATTTTCTTTTATTTTAATATTTTCATCGTAAAACAACTCGAAATTTAAATTTTGTTTATTGTAAAGAACAATATTTTTACTATACAAAAAAAAATTATAGTTTATTTTTAAGTTCTTAAACAATTAAAAAACTATATATATAAATTCTATTAGAAATACAATAAATTTTTAGATTTAAGCTTTAAAATTACTATAAGGTTTTTTATTGTAAATAAACTAAAGCATGAAAGAATAATCTTTAAGTTCTTATTTCCTAAAAGAAAACATCTCATAAAGTATTTTAGTTTAAAGGAAAGTTATGATGATTTTAGTTTAAATTGCAACTTACAAAATAAATTGAAAGACTTGGTTATATTTTCTAATTAACCTAAACACTAATATTAAGTAAATGTTATATTTAGCATATTAATATATAACATAGTTTTCCTAACCTTTAGTTATTTTTGCTAAATAGTTTTCAAAATTAATTAGTATATAATAACTAAAATTAATTTAACTTAGTTTGTTTTTTTTTTTTGAACTTTACCAATGCAAATTTAAAAATAAACTCACAAACAAATGGTTATATATACTTTTTATAAATTTTTATTAGTTTAAATTAGTTGTACTTTTCTTGTTTTTACCGTAACAAGCGGCAATGTTTATGAAGTAAGTCTAAGTAAAACAGAAAAAAAAAGTTTAAATAAACAAAAACTAGTTTATATATATAGTTAAGGTTAGCACTAATTTTATAGTTTTAAATTTTGATGTTGCTTTACTGTTTCATATGACAAAACTTTGATCTTTTCTTATTCTTTGTAGTTTTTAAATTTTAAAGAAAACATAAAAAGTAAATGGTAAAAACACTCAGATAATAAACACTTTGTACATTAAAAAAAATCGTATGTGTAAGTTCTAACAAAAAAATGTTAGTACATTATAAGCTGAAAAAAAAGAAATAAAGTTTGTTTCTAAAAACTTTCTAAAAACTAATAAAGCAGTTTTTTTAATATATTATACAAACAAATACAATATTAAGTTTAGAGGTCATCTACTAAACAATTGTACAGGGGATTATTTAAAAAATATAAAGGCGATTACACCGATTTAATTACAAGACGACAAATTTCGGTAGACGTTAATGAATGATGAGTTTTATTGAGATTCAAAACCTTGTCTCAGTCAACCAAAGTTTGTGGTTTAAAATGATCAAACCTTTATATGGTAACTTTCAAGTAACTTAAAAAGGTCTAAAATTACAATTATTTTCTTTTACTTTTAAAATAAAATTAAAGCTTAACTAAAAGTTTACAGAGAACTAACTCGAAGTTTTTTTTTTTAATTTAAGTTTTAAAAAATTAATTTAAATTTTTGAACAAAGTATTTATTTTTTATTCTATGTAGAAAAGTATATGTAAATCTTAAACTTTATAAAGTTTTTGCTTAAAACTATCTTAAAAAGATACATATTTATTTTTGTTTTTTTAAAGTCAAATTATATAAAAAAATCAAATAAATAAGTTTGTTATATGAAAACCTTTTAAACTTTTAAAGAAATTGAACAAACTTGAACAGAGAATAACTAATGTATAAAAACGTATAAACTAAACTTTCAAACTAAACTTAGTAAGATTTTCGTTTATTCACCAAAGTTTACATAAAACAACGTTTCAGAAATATAAAAAAAGAGTTTCGTTGATTTTGTCTTTATTTAGATAACTAAAATAATGAATTTAGCAGTTTTTAACAAATAAAAAAAATAGCGAGCTGAGTATTATTTAATAGACTATAATGTTTATATAATGTTTATGTATGTATTTCTTTTTCATATCTTGTATTGTGATACTATTTAGAATGTATTAGCAAGATTAGTTTTATATGGTAATACTTACATTATACGATAAGCCTTAGTCACTAAAAGTTTTATATTAAAAAAACCTTACATAAAATTAAATAAACATAAACTAAAACAAAAACTACTTTCTAACCTTTTTAATTTGGTGAAAATAATTATTTTAGATAAATTAATCATAACCTTAAGGACTTATTTTATAACAACTTTACCAAACTATTATGTATAGAATAAAGTAATTGGTTCGAAAACGAAAAAATTGCGGTAAATTTAAATGTAGAATATTTATTTACATTACAGGAAGATTTAGAACTAAAGAATCGTGAAAATCATTTTTTGTAAGAAGTATTCAAAGTTTTTCTAACTGTAATGTATACTTTTTTTAAGAATAAAGTCACAACAAAAGTAATGATATGAAAAAAACCACAAAGTATTGATTGTTAAAAAAATTTTGTGTACAGAATTTTTTTTAGTTATATTTGATCTTGTTCAAAAGATTTAAAACCGACGCACTTGGCTGACCTAAATTGCAACAAATTAACCTAAAACTAACATTCAACGCGTTTGAATTTTTTTTGCAAATCAATTCTAGACAGCAATCTTATCTAAATATTTAATATACATCAAAACATGTAAAAAATATATATTTTTTAGTGGTTGGTGTGTGTCAATTTTGATTTCTAAACTTGACCGAGTAACTCTATTTTGTCTGTTTTAAGTGTGTTTAACTTAGTTATTGATAAAGGCAAAGATAATAGACTAGTCTTTTCAAAACTCTTTTTTTATATTTAGACCTAATGGCGTATACTGTTTCATTAAGCAATATTTTCTTCATGATTAATGTTAGTTGCAAATATAAAATCAATAATTTATAGAATTTGTGTAAATTGAAATCATTTTGTGTCCGCTTTTTTAAAATTCATCAATTAAGAAATGTTTTAAAAGTTATCAGTCTAATTTGCATTCACTAAAAAAGTTTTCATTACAAAAGTTACGAAAAAGTTTTTTCCAACTACCAAAAATTGCTGTGATTCTGCATTATTATTGATTAAAAAATGATTTTTCAAATAAATCTTCTTGTGACGCAACATTAAAAATAAGTATACTTGTAATTTAAATTGTCACCTATGCTTCTTACTATGTTGAAACAGTAATATTACAACACAGTATCCACAGTATAAAAAACTAGTACAATTATTACAAAAAAAAATTACAAATAGACCAACAACGCATTTCACGGTCTCTAAATTTCCTGATAGGCCAACTCAATATAAAAATGCAATAAAATATTCACAACTGTTTGATAAATGTTTATGTAAATTCTAGTGTAACGTCGAATATTTAAGAATATAATGTATTATTTTATTTAATACTACCAAAATGCTATTGTAGTTTCGATAATTTAAAAGTTTGATAGCTGTTTCTGTATTAGAAATAAAGCTTAATTTTGTTTAGTTATTTGTTAAGTTATTTGTTTTATTTATATCTAGGCTAAATATATTAATTTTTCAAACGAAACTCTTAGTTTTTACTTAATATGTACAAGAACTAACTAAATCACTCTTTTTTTGATAACATTTTGATCTCGCCTAATATTACTTTTATATAGAGATCTTGGTCCAGATATCTGTAAACACTTTTATTAATACTATTATTTAGCAACATTTATTGTCAACATGAATTGTCATAAAATTCTTTCGCTGACTTTTTTATTATTTTATGTTTGTAAAATTAACTGAGATGTCAAAACTAACACATTTACTTAAAAACTATAAATAAAAACATAAAAAGATTAATAATTATAAAGTTTTGTGTAATGACTTTATGATGTTTGTTTTAAATGACAAGGTATTTAAATATACTAACCTAGGGATGTCTAACAATAATTTTTATATCTTTTGCTTATCGTGTATTGTTTTTTTTTATCTGTCACATTTATCTTAATAATTTGTTGCTGCTTTTTGCAGTGAAAATTTTATGAAGTAGATCCTAGCTAAAATTAAGAAAAATACTTACAGAATATATTCTGTTAGTAAGTCAATGTATGTGTGTTTCTTTAAAAAATAATTAAAAATAAATTAAAAATAATTTTATAACTATAAAACTATTAAGGTTGTTTAAATTATATTAAAATAAGTTTTAAATTAAAGTTAAATGATAAATCTCTATCTGTAATAAACAAATAGGTAATTCAGTAAATTAATTTTAAAAACCAGCTGTTGAGATATATAAGTAATTTAAAACTTTTACAAATTTTTATTCAAAAACATACTTTATTTATTTTGAGAAATATTGCCTTTGGTATGTTATATATAATTATATAGTTATTATGGTATATTTTCGCAAAAAAACAAAATAAATCATAAACCATTTTTTTTATAGAAACTTTTTTGAGTTATATCATTAACATATTTTATTTTTAATCATTAAACACGATGAGTGAAAAATAAGGATCATGGCTTACTTTGACTTTCAAACTTTGACTTTGTGTTAGTTTTTAAAATATCTAACTACTGATATTTCTCTTATTGTGCTTAAAAACAGCGCTGAGTTTAAAACAATTCAAAAACCATTAAACTGTTCTTTTTTAAATTAAACAATCAAAAAGTTTAGTGTTCGTTAAAAGCATTGTTAAACATAACAACTATTGAATAGTTTCACTTGATGCAGCGACGTAAGAAGTACAAACTACTTCATATTAGTTTTTCATTAGAAAACAAATTTGATCTCGATAAAAGTTTAAGTTAGTAATACTAAAAATTTTAACGCACTAAACTGGCAAATACCATGATAAATCTAAAATCACCAAGAATAGCGTCTAATTAAGGAAGAAATCTTTTTTTAATTAAATTTTATTCAACCGAGCTTAAATAAACTCAAAATTTAAAGTTAGTATATTTAAGAATTTTTTAACTAAGTTACTAGAAAATCATGGATTTATTTGTTAATGTCTAACAAAAATTTCATTGAGTTTTATTTAGATGTATATAAATTAAGATAAAAATATAATCTGTTTAGAAAAAAAAATACTAACTGTCAAATTGACTTTAAGTAATCACACTTTTTTATTTTAAAGAATATCATATATACGTACTTAAAACGTTTTATTTTAACTGATTGTAGAAATGTAAAAACAATTTCAATTAATGAAATTTTAGACTGTAAAACCTGATTCAATTTAGATCTTGCGGGCCCATTTTTATAAAGAACAACTGTCGTTAGGTATACTGACATTTCCCAGTCAAGCTTAAATTCTACCATTCAATTACCACCTAATTATTTCCCATCAAGATCAATTCCCACCTAAATAAATTTCATCCGATCAAATCAATCCCGATCAATTTTACCCCAACCGAATTTAACTTAATTAATTCTAACCCGATCAAATCCTATCTTGTTCAGAAGCGGACCGATCAATTCCCATCCGAATCAAATCTCACTTAACTGTTTTCCATCTAAGTTTTTCGTATATTTTGCAGGGTGTCAGAAAAGCACAGCGTCACTTTAGCACGGAGTGTTACTTTAAGACAGCGTCACTTTATCACGGGGTGACACTTTAGCACGGATTGACATCTCAGCATAGCGTCACTTTAGCACAGAATGACACTTTAGCACAGAGTGACATTTTAGCACGGCGTCATTTTAGCACAGAGTGATACTTTAGCACGGCGTCACTTTAGCACAGAGTGACGTTTTAGCACGGAGTGTCACTTTAGCACAGCGTCACTTTAGCAGGAATGACATTTTTACACGTAATGATTTTAAATTTAATTTAATGATTATTTAAATAATACTTAATTATCTAAAATAATTAACATAACAAACAAATAATAGAGAAAATTAGTTCTAACACAATTAAAAATATCCTCTGAAAAAAAGTTATAAATAATGTTTTTACTATTGGCTTAAAATGAAATATAAAAGTTTTAATCTTTATATTTCTCACTTTATATTTAAAGCTTACGCTTAAAGTTTAGTCTTATAAGAATTAATTAAAGCATTTAAACAAAGTTTTAACAATAATTGTGCTTGTATTTATTGCTAGCTTTATTAAAATAGTTTTATGGCGAAAACTTTAAAGTAATAGTTTCAAAATTTTTTGATCTAAAAGTAGATAGTAAAACAAATTAATTAAGTTTTTAGTTTTACTTTTTTCTTACTTTTAAGTAAAGCTTAAACTGGTAGTTTATTTAAAGTAAAATTTTAGCTTACCTGTTGCATTGGTTCGTTTTTATATTTAAAAAAAAATACAGTACCTAATGTGATTTAAGCAAAGAAAAAAATGCAAAATAAATTCTAAGCTAAAATGACACTTCGTGCTAAAATGACATTTCGTGCTAAAATGACACCGTGCTAAAATGAAACTCCGTGCTAAAGTGTCGCCCTTTTCTGACCCGTTCCAATTTTGAATGGATCTTACTTTTTTCGCGGCGTCATTTTCATACAAAATTTACTTTTGCATAAAACGTCACTTTTTGACGAGTATCCACTTTTTCATGACATCACTTTCGAACAATTAACTTAAAATCGCATATGAAGGTTATGTTGACATAAGAATTGTATTCGGTTTAATCATGTAGTAAAATAACTTGCTAGAGTTAGAAAAAAAGAACACTATTAAACATAAAAAATTACTATTTTACCAAATTTAAAACCAAAAACTTTTTTTAAAACAATCAAGCTTGTCAAATATTAACTTTCATAATTTCTCTTAACTATTTAAAAAACTAAATTGTACAAAGTAGGAAACGTCATAAAATGTGTTCAACTGCTGCTATGCGGTTTAATCAAAGCTGAAGCTAAATGCCTAAATAAAGGCTTAGTAAAAAAATTTATTTTGAAGAATATAACAATATTTGTCCGCTCAATAAATGGTAGAACTATTGAAATAGATATTCACTCAATAATTGAAACAACTATTGAAATGTAAAGAGCTTGTTAAAAAAATAGTAGTTATTACGACCTTTTTAATTGTATTAACTGGTATTGAACTTTAAGGTAAAAAAAAATTATAAACTTTGAAAAAGATTCTGATCCTGTTTATAAGCCGGTTTAGGCCGTTAAAAATAGCAAAGTGATAGAAATATTGAAATAAATTAATTTTGAGTGAATATCTATTTCTATTTTGTAACGAAAGGTTCGTGGTATTTTCAAAATTCGTCATTATCGAAATACTATATAGTGTATATGATTTTAAAACCGATTTTTAATATTTTTATAATCTTAAACAATTATTTGGTCACCATGTAAACTTGCACATTACTATAAACTGAAAACTAAAACAGTTTTTATCTGTGTATAAAATTTTGTTATTTTGATTGAGTTATTAGTTGCAACTTGTTTATAAAGTTTAAACAATCCATGTTTTAAACCAGTAGTCGTCAAGTTGTGCACTGCTACTAAAAAACAATTTTTTAGTGCACGAAACTTTTTATGTACATGAAACGTATTTTGGTCTGCAACTTTAGCAAAGTGCAATATTCAATAAGTAAAAGTCCTTTAAATCAAAGGATAAAGAAATTATAAACCATCTAATGAGCTGTTAATAAAAATATGTTTATACATATTTATACTTATACATGTTTATATTTAAACCTTAAATATTTTCTAGTAAAAAAACTATATGAAGAAAAAGATGTAGATTACAAGTGTTTTAAATTTTTGATTTTTTGTTCGGTTTTAAAACAAGGGTTTAAGCGTAAATTAAATCCAGTTTTTTTAAACAGTTCAATTAGATTGACTTATAAATTAAACGTATATAATAAAACTTTGAGTTTTTTAGCAAAAAAATAAGTAAATGTCGTGTTTTGTAAGTTCATTGCTATTTAAAAACAAAGAATATTAAAAATGAAAATTTTTTTATGTTAAATGATTACTTGCATATTTTTCTGTAGTTATGATTTAATTTTTTGTACTAAAACTGATTTAAATTAAAATAAAGTAGTAATTGAGTTAAAGTTCATAAAAACCATTTTATTTTGTTCATAATTTTCGTAAAAAGAAATAAATTAAGAAATTTAAACTATTCAAACTTAAAGTACATTTATTACAATAATTATTTGTTTTACTTACGAGATATTTTATGTTTAACTACCTTCAAACATAATTAAAAAGCTACTAATCATTTTAAGACTTAAATTTTTAGTATTTAACTTTATAACAAAATAACTACTTTTAGAAATAGAATAAAATAAATAATAGAACTACTATTTGTATTTTATGAAGATATATAAAATAATAGCTTTGCTATAAAGCTGCTTCAAATATTAAAAAAAAAAGTTGATGATGACAAAAATTTTTATCATTACGATAAATTTTTGTTTCAAATAAAATTTTTGTTCGAAATTCTCGGTTTTTACAGGTATATTTCAACATTTTTTAAATTGTCAATTTCCAGGTTTTCAGGTCGAGTGGCAAAATACTCTTATGAGCAAGTTATTATTTGAATTGAGTTATATAAAACACTTTAGCTTCGATACATTATTTATCCGCTTTTTCGCCAACTTATACTAACTCTAAAATTGAATTGAAACTGTTTTGGTCCAAACAGAATATTTCGAAACTTTTAAAAAAAACTGATGTTGGCGCATGCCCAGTAAAGGAATTAAAATGAAGGAAATCAAAATGAAAATTCAACTGACAATGCATAAGGGCGTTTTTTAGTAAAAAGACATTTTTGATTTTGCTTAAAAAGCACGAACCAGTGATTTAATAAAATGAAATCAATTTAATTTTTAAAAAAAGTTTACTAATAAATAATCTAAAAATAAAATTCAGTCAGTTTTTCTAAACAAAGTTTAGTGGATTTTGATTTCAAAAAGACTTAAGTCAAATAAATTTTACTAGAAATAGTTACTATAAATTATTTATTTTAACCAAGCGGGAGTAATAAATACTGCGGATTTTAAAACTTATACTTCGATAATACTAGATAACTACATACAAAGTTCCATTTAGAAGCACCAATTATAAGACAAGTTATTGGATACATTATATTGTAGCTGTAACTTAATATATATTAAAATTTTTAAACAGAACTACTTAATTTGAAATGTAATTTAATTTTTATACATAGAGACTTACAATAACTCTTATTTCTTAATTAAAAAAACACTTTTAAATAAACGATAGGAGTTTTGTTTTTTAGTTTTACTGACAAATACTGCTAAGGCATAGAGAAGCTTATCCTCATTTAAATGACTCAAGATTTTATATTTTTTATAGTTTTATTAGATAAATTTAAAAATTTTTAATATTTTTTTTACTTTTCAGTACATTAAAAGTTTTAAGTTATTCTAAAATAGCATATATACTTCTGTTTTCTCAAAATCTTATGAAGCAAATTAAGTTTCGCTTAAAAAGCTTATTCGATAAAAAATTTCGAAAAATGTTTCTTTGAAAAAAAAGCTAAAAGCATAATATTTGATAAAAATTCTAGATATTTGATACATACTCATGACTCAATGCTTTTTTAGACACAAAAATTAAACTTTTTCAATATTTTATTTTTAATTTGATATTCGGTAAGTGTGTGTTCAATCTAAGGTACTAATTCTATTTGTTTTATAAATTGAAAAAATTAAGACATAATATTTTAAAATAAATAATAAAATCTGCAGACAAAATAGAAAATTATCTTTGTTAAACTTGCATAATGCCGTTTAATTCGTATCGTCTAAACTAATTAACACCTATATCAGCTTTGAAAATCGCAATATACTAAAGGATGCATACACTACATATACTGGGTCGGTTTTTTACTTCTCCAGTCTGATGAAATACTTTTAATTCAATCATTTTTATCTTTAAGTTTCTGTATGTATTTTGATAGTTTTGCAGTCCAGAGTTATCAAAATACTAGTTGTTGCTATACCAATTGCGCACTGAAGTGTGAAAAACCCTGTTTATATAAAATAAAGTTTCATGCTCTAGTAGTTTAAGCAATTCGGTTTCATAAGTTGTTTTCCACTGTTTTCCTTATAAATTATGAAGTCAATGTTTTGTTGAAGTAAAATCATCTTTGTCTGAACTTGTTTGTGCCATTTATTTTACGATTAGTAAGCTACAATGATTAATTAGTATTATCAATGAATGCAATTTAACTCCAGGATTCTTAGATGGAGTTTTTGATTTGTTTGCTGAGCTGTCTGTTGCTTTATAACGTTTTCAATCAAGCATTTGTTATTGAATTGGCATTTATTCTTTGTTGGAAAATTGCAAAGTACCTAGTTTAACAATCAGTTTATAGGTAAAGTAAGTTATATTAAATCTAACTATATTAAATTCAATCCTATGTTAAGTTTTTAGTATATTCAGAATTCCGGTATAAATATAGTTACTAAACGTATTGTATAAAAAAAATATTAATGAAAGCTAAAACATAGGTTCAACTTTATTTTAATTAGTAGAATCGTAATTTACGATCTTTTACTATTGATTTTTTGTTTTTAGAAACTTTAAATATTTTTAAAACGCTTTGGTAACTGATATTTTGAAGTTTTTATTTGTTAATATACAAAAAGTACTTATTCTGTGTTTTATGTAACACTGTTACTATTAACTTATATTTCATTTTTATTTAAGTTTTTGATTTACGTTTTTTTTTTATGTGTCTTCCAGTTTAAGTTTATACCAAAGTTTTGATGGTCAACTGTGGGGCATTTACAATTAATAACACAAAATCGTCAATTTAATTTATTTGTGTTTGTAGAAACAACTGACGAGTGTAATTATTTATTACATTTTGATTTATTACTTCTAAAATTGACAGATGTTACAGCCTCAGTTACTGAAAATAGCCGAAATGATCATAACATTAAATGATATTTCAAACAAACATAAGAAAGTAGAAAATAAAAAAGTATGACTATATGACTAAAAAATTTCGAAGCTTAACTTGGATAATAATAATTTATTTAGGTTTTTTTTTTGTATAGTTTTACTTCTTAATAGGTAAGGTGGTTATATCATAATTTAATTAATAAAATAACGTCAAAACTTCATTTGACATTAAAATTTTCAGTTAGAATTTATCATATCCGTTATCTATTTATATAAACAAAATTTTATCACTACAAACATTAAATTAAATAATTAAAAGCCCTTGTTTAAACCTGCTGGAATTTTACGAGCAGTTTTGATAAAAATAGCGAAATTACTTGGGGCATATGTAACTTCTTTGACAAAAAGTAAGACGTCTTTTACAATTAAACTGTTTATGTTTGTTAAGTTTAAAATTTACTTATCTTCAAATACGGGAGTTTACCAAAAAAGGCTGAAGAATAACTACCAACAAAATAATCTTAAGATCCAATTTTAAATTATCAAAATCTAAACAAGTAAACAAACACCAGTTTATGTCACTTATGTTTGTTAATTTAAAATATATGGAGATAAAATTTTTAAATTTTACTTTACAATGTAAACTAATGCTCAATGAAGTGTTAAATGTATAACCTGCTTTTAAGTACACTTTGTTCAGTTTGTAAATATTGAAAAGAATCTTTTAATTTTTAATGTATAAGCTCATCATACAATATTTTTTGTTACAAAATAATTAACTATAAATCACTAAAAAAAAGATAATACTTTTAAGTTGTTCATCAATCTTAAAGTTTTAAAATTTATTGATTTAATGCTATAAGAGAGAGTTCCAATTTTTTTTTTTGTTTATACCTGTAAGCAGCCCTGGAAATCTAAGCTTGATGTATGAGTCAGAATTGTTAAATAAATAATACAAGCATATTAAATTATATTTACCTTTTTTATTTAGCTAGAGCAAAAAAAATTAAAAGCAAAAAAAAAAAAATACTCACTTACTAAAATAATAAAAATATTCTGTTTTGTTTGTAAAAAAATAAAGTTTATTATACCTAAGGGAGATTTATTTAACATATATAAAATTTAAAACAAAAAAAATGTAAATCATTCCTAAAAAGTTGTAGGTAAGTACATATACTTTTAGTGACAAAGTCTATTTTTGCTTTTTCAAATTGCATCTTTCTTTAAGCATATATAAAAATACAAATTTTAGATCACTTTTATCTAAGAGTTACTATTAACTAGAAATATAGACTATATGTGATGTATTAATGCAAATATTAATATAGAAAAGATTAAACGAACTTTTTTTGATCTTTACCTTGCTCCTCTTATTTGACTTAATTTTTTTAAATATAACATATAAAATATAATATATAAAAAATTAAACGAACTTGTTTTGATCTTTACCTTGCTCCTCTTATTAGACTTAATTTTTTTAAATTCACTTTTGATGGTTGTTGTAACTGTTATGTTGTGTTGAATCAAAGTCATTTATGTTTTCAAATTACTTTATTTTTATACATTATACTTAACTTAATAATTTATTTGCTTCATCTGATTGAATCAAATTTAAAGATTTTTATTATAAAAAAATTGAATACTTTTAGAAAGTAGAATATATTTCTTTCAAATTTCTTTTCTTTCAAATCTTCCTTAAATTTTCCTCCCGAGCACTTATTAACAACTTTTATTTAAAATATTATTCATTGTTATACAGTTAACATTTTTTTACAGCTATTTCATTTTGTAGTTTGGCTTCTTCTAGTTTTTAGATTTACTCTGTTTTTTGAGTCATTGCTCTATTTATACTAACAATAAGTCGTGTAATCATTTCTAAAAATAAAAAATATTTTGGTTAGTATTAAAAATGGTTTTGTTAATAAACAAACGTCTATAATACAGTTAAGCAGGAGTTGGTAGCTTTTCATAACATATAATAAAATAATACAGAATCAGTTAAATTTACAAAAAATTCAGCCGAATTTAATAAAAAAGTCTTGACAGGTGGCGAGAAATTAAGTGTAGTAATTATAAAAAGTTTTATTAAAAAAAATATGATAAAATATGCAATTTAAAAGCATTGTTAAACTCTAAACTACAATCATAAACCAAATTTTATTAACAAAAATAAAATAAAAATTATTGAAAATTAGAACTGGTCAGTTTGCCAACCCC
Source organism: Thalia democratica (assembly GCF_965202585.1). Classification (NCBI taxonomy): domain Eukaryota; kingdom Metazoa; phylum Chordata; class Thaliacea; order Salpida; family Salpidae; genus Thalia; species Thalia democratica. Next base: position 66,193 of record NW_028139408.1, read on the forward strand.
CTGTAATAAAGTCAAATACTTACATGTTTATTAATACTTTGCTAAAATGTATTTGCTAGATTTAGTTGAATTTAGAAAAAAAATGCTAACAATACTAAAATGATGTTTAAGAAATCTTGAATATAGAAAATAAACTTTAAGTAAGGAAATCAGTTGATTAATTAGTGATTTTTTTGAACATGCATGTGTTTTAAACTAGTAACATAACACGGCTGTCACTTTTTCAGGAATATAAATCTGAGTGAGCAAAAACTAACCTGAGTTGCCTGAAGTTAATGAGTTTATTTAAACATAAAATAATGGGGCAAAGTTTAAAAATAAATTAGTCTTAATCATGCTTTAACTCCTTGAAATTAATGAATTGACAGCAAAATGAGTTATTAAAAATATAAATAAATAAATAAAGAAATAAACACTAGCCTGAGTAGGCATGAGTGAGTAAGAATAATAGAACCATAGAATGGTTAATTATAATAACACATTTTGAAAATGTTAAACAACTTAAAGTTATATTTAAACTGTTAAAAACGAAAAGCAAACATAAATAGTTATGTATATAATTAAAAGCTGTATATTTAAAATGCTATCCAGCAAAACAAACATATACTTATTTAATTGTAACTAACTTAAGTGTACTTTAGGAGGTTGAGTTGCATTTTGAAATATTTAATTTGGTATAAAATGTACTTATTTTTTCAAAAGCAGTTTTATAATAAAAATAAAATAAAAATGTATTATTAAGTACTTAAATTTATGCTATATTTCATCAAGTCAGTTGTGTAGTTTTGAGACATTATAGTAGCTATTAGAGTTTATTTTAAGCTAAGCTATTTTTAATAGGACTTTCACATATTTTTTAAAATATATATTTTTAACAAATAAATAAAAGTGTCAAATCAATTTGATAAATTAAAAATATATTTAATTGTTGTTAAAAAAACTCCTTTTATTACTATAAAAAATAAAGTAGCTTTAAACAGTGTTTTTAAGCAAATAGTTTCTAACCTGATTACCTAAAAATCTTTCTCCACACATTTTTATTAACCACAGTTGTAAGAGTGACATTTTTGTTTTCCTGTTATTAAAAAAAACTAGCAAAAACTTGAGTTTTAGATTATTATACACCTAGTTTAAGATTAGAACATAAAGACGAGTTGCATCAATTTTTATATTTTATAATATAAAACACAAATGTATGAACTTTATATACTTTTTTACTTTAATGAAATAAGTTAAAAAAACAACTTCAGCTAAAATTTTATATTTAAACTAATTAAATAAATTTTTATTTTTATTTTTTAAATAGATAACTTTACTTTAGTCATGGTTGTCAAAAACCTGAAAATCTAGAAAAACCTGAAAAAACTTGGAATTTTACAATTTAGCCTAGAAAACCTAGAAAAACCTGGAACTTGAGAAAAAAAAACTGGAAAACCTTGATTTTTTAACATGTAAGGTAGTAAAGTTTCGATTTGACACAAAAAATCTATCATATGAATAGATTTGTTTTTGTCATCATCAAATTTTTTAAAACACTTTTAAAGTATCTTTACAGTATCTTTTTAATGTTTTTATACTATTTATTACAGATTATTACCTAAAACTTTACTACAAGCTAAGAATAGATCCAAAAACGTGTACTTTTTAAACTTGGAGGAATTTAAAAAACCTAGAGAAAATTTTCTAAAAACATTTGGCAACCCTGTTCAGTTTTTTTTAGAATGTAAATTTTAATAAAAACTTTAAGTTAATAAGTATGTGCGGGGATATATTTTAATATTAAATTAACGCTCTATTATTCTTTGCTAAATTAATTCAGTTGTAAAAATAATAAAAAAAGAATAAAATTCTTTATTCACCCAAACATATCTTATACATGCAAAATTATACTTTTTTGCTCTTCACAAACTCGAGATTACAATTTGGAGTTTTTCGAAATTGGGTTTTTTAAATAGAGCATAACTTTTGACTAAATATTTAGCAGTTCAACATTAAATGTAGATTTTGTTAAGTCTGAATTTAGCCTGCAAGCGTGCAAATTTAGACCACGACTGAACATTTTTGAAACTTCCACTAGAAATTGTTAAAGTGAAGAGTAAATATAAAAAAAGCTCTTAAGTACGATTTAGGAGAAACTGTAAAATTACAAGGAGATGTTTCAGGTCTAAAAACTATATTGCTATGAAGGTTAGAAGCATAAAAAAACTGCAAACCCACGAATATTTAATAAGTGTTTTAATTTTAGTAACATACATGCGACCTTGAAGTTCTTGCCGACCCCTACATTAAGTATTTTTAGGACTGAAATCCGTAACAATCTATACTTAAACTTCCTGGTAAACATCTGCAAGCTTTTAAAGTTTTTTAAATTTCATTAGAATACGTATATAAATTAGTAATAATTATTTTTTCATTAATTTTTTCTCATTTATTTTATATATATTTGGTTTTAATTTAACTTTTAAAATGTTCAAAAAATTCTGTCACCGGCATTATTATTTTTTACTTAATTATATTTAAAAGTACTAAAAAACAAAAACTCTAAACGATATTTCTACAAAGAACTACGGTAAAAAGCAAAGTTATCATTATGGCGTCGAGCATATCGTCCAAATTTACACGAGCATGAAGCTTTTGGTTTATAAAAAATTAATCAAGTTTTCAGTACGCAGATTCTTTATAGAATTTGCTACTTGTTACAAGGCATAGAACCTAAAATACTGATTAGTTCGAGATTGTGTTTGCTATAATATGTCGTTTATTAATGAAAGTGAAAAAAAATGAATTATAAGTTAGTTATAATTGAAGCAATTAATAATAAAGGGTGCGGAAGTGTTTAAATAATCTGTAAATAGCCGATTATGAAAATAGTTTAGAATGAAGTTTTTACTTGAACCAAACGAAAACGGTACTTGTAGCGGTTGGCAGTTCATGGTTTGATAAATTAACTTTAATGAAATTTTTAGTATGCAAAATCATTAGAAAAACTGGCTACTCTGTTACAAGGTATAGAACTTAAAATATCCTGGAGGCTATGTTGTGTATAGCATGATGTTCACTTATAAGGAAAAGAAAAGGTAAATTATTAATAAATTATATTTAAAGCAATATATGATAATGGTCGCAGATTGTAGAAATATTTAAATTTTGAGAAGTACGCGGTTACCAAAATAGTTTAAGAAGTAAGTTAGAATTACCTACTTAAATTAGAGATTTTGCAGAAGTTTAAGGTTGAAAAGTTTAGTTAAAAAGTTAAATAAAAGTTGTTGCAACAGATAAACTAAGAAATATATATTGTTTGTTATGATTGTTTTTGTTTATAATTAATTTTTATATTTTACTTCTAATAAAAATCTTGTATTTTAACTAAATTAACTTGTTAAAAACGTAACTAAATGGTATATAAAAAAGAATAAAAAAAAGTTATTTGTCATGTTTTGTAGCAAGCATTAATAAAGCGCTAGTTTCACTTTTTTAGGTTTCATGTCCGTTGAATTTAATTTTTACTTTATTAATTAATGTTATTTAGCGAAATTGTTTTGATGACTGATCGAATTTTTTTAACCTCTTGATAGAATCGTAAAAACACAATGGTTAAACAATAGAATTTTATAATGATATTTAAACTTTCAAAAGTCATAATTTTTGATATTTAGTATGTAATACAAAGTCTGTTAATCATTCCAATATAAATAGTAAATTATTTTTTTCTTTTTACTTTTACATTTTTTAAATTTTTGTATTAAAGTTTATAGTTAAAGTATATATCTTTTTATATATAAACGTAGCTTGTAGTTAGAATATGTAATTGTTTTCATTAGAATTTACTTGTAACTTCAATACAAACGTTTTACGACGCAATATTTTACTTCATGTGACGTAAAGATAAAACCCACAAATGTCTCATTTAACTTAGCTATATATATAATCCAACAAAAATAACATTTTAAAATCCAAGTCTGTTCCATTCAAATTTTTAAATCCGAAATTTCGGGCAGAATTATTTGATTATTCACAAGCAAAAGTGATAGCTTAAAATTTTTAAAAATTAAATTAATTTATCAGGTTTAATATGTTGAATAAGTAATAATTGGAAATAAATTGTTTTTTTTCTACATTGTATTATTTTAATTGATGACTATCGAAAAATATTAAATCAAATACTTAAATAGTTTAATTGTGTTAAAAAACTAAAATTACTGACGTGACTAAAACTAAAGTAGTATGATGATAAAAAATGTTGCATTTAGAAACAAATTTAACAATAGATATGAAGTTAAGTAATTGTCGCATTTTTTAAGCTTAAAACAAGATAAATGCAAGATTCTGTATTTTAAACATCCTCTTTATAATTTAAAAAATTGTCTTATTCTAAAAGCGAAAAAATAAAACTAAAGTTATAAAACACTTAACTAATCGAAATGGTATTGTGATTGTCTACTTTTTATCATAATATTAAAATTAACTATTATTTAAATTAACTTAATAAACAAAACAAATCCTATTGTTTTTTGTTATTATTTACCGTAAAAGTAAGATAATGTATTCTATTGCAAAATAAATTTTGTTTAATTGTAACATTTCTTTTGAAATTTTAAACATTTGTCTGCTAATTTTAATTTTATACATAAAACAAGTCTTTTTCAACAACACAAATATATTTCAACAATTTTCTTCAGTGTGATTACAATTGTAACAAGGTAAAACAAATTTTAAACTTATATAGCCTTTTTAATTATATGAGAAATTATCAATCAATTAGCAAAAAAAACCCTAAAATTATAACAAAAAATTAAAAACAACAAGGAAAACATAATTAACTGTAACATTTAAAACAAAACAAAATTAGTCTAATTTAAACAAGGATAATGAGTAATCAAACTCTCTTTGTTTGCATAATTCTGGCTTGTCTAAGTGAATATAAATAGCTTCTATTTTAATTAAATCAAAAATGTTCGTGCAACTTCTTAAAACTTTGAACTTTGTCTCACTGTAATTATTACCACATTTAGGATTTTTTACTAAGTGCTCTGAAATTGATGATCTTTTTGTTGCGTTTAAGGTTGCAATACTCATTTTCTTCGGTTGATTTTTGATATGGTCTTTCACGCACTTAGGTACGTGCTCTTTTATTCTTGTTTCTAAATGCCTAGATGTTTGTCCTATATAGCTGTTTGCGCAACAGCATTTATACGTGTATACCACGCAACTTTTGTGTTTGTAGGATATTAGATCTTTACCTCTAGGATTTAGGATAGCAGCAGATGTAAAAATTACTCTTGGTTTAGAAGCATGGTAAACTTTTTCTGTCATATTCTTGATATCTCTTTCAACTTGTTTTGATTTTTCACCCACATAGGGCAAAATTAATAGAACAGGACATTTCTCTGGTCCATAAGGTTTTAAGTACTTTAGTCTTTTCAATTCAGTTTTGAAATACCTTATCAATCAACGGATTAGGGTATCCGTTCTTTATTAGTAATTCTTTTATAACCTTAAGTTCATTCTGAAATACTTCTGGCGAACATATTTTATTTGCTCTATGAAATAGGGTTTTAATCAAACCAATTTTTCTTCTTTTACTGCAATATGATTGAAAATTAAGGTATTGACCAGTAAATGGTTTTCTGAAAATAGACGTTATGAAATTATTATCCTTTCTTTTGATTAAAACATCTAAAAATGATATTTGATCATTTTCTTCATTTTCTTTTGTAAATTTAATAGCACTATGCGAAGAGTTCAACCTCTCAAACAATAAATTACTAACTTTTACACTATCACTGATAACAAAAAAATCATCCACGTATCTCATGTACTTACAATTTGAATCGAATTCTGGTAGAACTTTGTATTTCTTTTGGTTAGATATTTAAAGGATTGTGTTTGAGTGTAGTTAAGACTTAATTTATTGCTTTTAATTAAATTAATGTTACGTTTTAATTACTATTTATATATAAATTTACAAACAAATGTTCTTGGCTAAAATTTTAAAAGACTTAGTAACTATATTTTATAATTTTATACCATCTAAATATTTTTCCAAATTATAGTTTTTATTTAAATAAAATAGTTTTTAATAGATTTTATTGTTAAAAATTGGCATGTACTTATGTAAGTATGTGTAAGTTTTTATAATATTATAAGCTTCATTAAAAACTTGTAAGGATAAAATAAAAATAAAAAACATTAAATTTCATTAAATTGTTATATTTTATTTCTATAAAAATGTGCAAATAACAAACAGTGTTAAAAAAAAGTTTTTTAAGGTATAACTAAAAATTAAAACTTAAGAAATTTTTGAAAAGAAATGGAAAAGTGTTTTAGTTAGCATATTTTACTTAGTTTTATAGTTAGATTTTAAGTATTCAGTACTAAAATCTATTAACTCACATTTGTAAATAAAAATAAGTTATCAAGTGTAAATCAATTATTATTCAAATGTTGCTAATAAAAGGAATTGTATCACATTATTATTTTGCTGCAATTTCTTACTAATGTACACCGCAAACTTTTATATTATTTCCAAATATAAAATAAAAAACAGTTTAAGAATGTAAAGCAACGTTACTTATATTCATTACATTTTTACATTTGATTATTTTTAGTCCGCATTATTATGCAGTGTAAAATTTTTGATTTTTTTTCTAAAAATATAAATTATATAAATGAAATTATTACTTTTTTTTGATTGTTTTTTACTGGACATAAATTTATTAGTAAAGTGTAATTTAATGTGTAGCTTTAAAATTTAAAATTAGAATAGATTTTAGAATTAATATTACATACTAGTTATAACATAAAAAGCAACTCATTAACTTTGTAAAGTTAGAAAATACAAAATACGAGACTAAAAATAAAAAAAAATTAACAATTACTACAAAGTGGAAAAAGCAGTTGCATTAAAAAAAACTTTTTATAATAGCAAGTTTTTTTCAAGCTATAAATATATTTTTTTATTTGTGATTATTTGTGCGATATGAAAACAAAATTAAAACTGACTATTTCTGTTTTTATTGCACCCTTGTTTGATAATTTGTTTTTTTAATAAAATAGTTTCACTTAAGTCTTATATCAACTCATTTTATATTAATAACTTTCCCGATAAAAAACTTTGCATTAAAGAATTTAGTTAAATCTCAATAAATTAAATAAAGTTATTTTTAGGTTTTACTGCAATAATTATAAATAATGGGTAAACTCTAAACAACTCTTGCTAACAACTTCAGGCTAAGTTTAAAAATATGAAACAGTTAATTGTTATAAATATTTTCGATAATGAAACCTTCTAAATACTGATAGTTCAAAAAAGTGGTTTTAAGCTAAACAATAATGCTTTAATAACTATACTGTTGCATTAATCGTGTATTTCTAATGAAATTTTCATAAAAAGATCAAGTTTAGTTAAAATATATATTCAAACATAATAGTATGAAACTTAACTTTTGTTTAAATTCGTAAATGCAAAAAATAACAATACTTTGCAAATTTATTGTAAAGTTATTTATTATACAACTGGGATAACAAGACACAAAAAAAAAAAGATTAAAATTTAATAAAAATATTTCCAATCAAAAAACTTCAACTAATAGTTCTATAAAGCTTGTAAGATTATAAAGCTAATAGTTTTCAAAAAATGTTGCATTGTTATTTTGCAACAGTTTTTATTGACGTCACATATGTTACACCGCAAACAGTTTAATTATTTTAAAACTAAGAACAAAAAACACTCTGAAAGATATCAGCATCATCTTCATTCTGTTTCCGAATATTTAAAACCGCAATATGCGGTCACATTTTAAAGTAATTGGACTGTAAAGTTAACTTAACAATCATTCTGATTTGATTTCTGCTGAGTCAGCACAATTTTTAAATGCTTTTTTTTTACGTTTTGTTTATTCCCTTATCCATAACCCACCTCAAATATATTAAAATTTAAGTAACAAATGAAGTTAAATAACTAAAAATAAAAAAATATATAAAATGAGCATTTTGCTGACTTAGCGAATATGCAAATCAAACTAACATTCAGATATTCTTGCTATCGAATCTCACTCGTACAAAAACAGTTTTTTTTAGAGATACTCAAAGTTTTTCAAAACTCGATTAATGTATTTCCAAACTTATTAATTCTTTTTCTAGTTTAATGTTTTAACTGTAGTTTAACAATTCACATGTAAAAAAATACAAATATCAAGACAGTTTACTTTATAAAAATATTTGTATACCCTTCTGACATTTTCATTAAAAAAAATTACTGATTACTAAAACTGTTGTGTAAGTTTTTATCAGACAAAAAATGTATCAAAACAATTTCCAAAAATTATTAAATTAATTTGTTAAATTTAAGTTAATAATAATTTTAATATAATGATGATATAAAACTCTCAGTTAATAAATATAGTTAAATAAACATAAAAGAGCTTTTACTTTTGTAAATAAAAACTACTTACGTTACTTAAACTTAAAATAAAAACGATTTTATAATGACAAAAAAACGTCTCATTTTGAAGTCAGATTAATTTTATTTAAACCGCGCGTTGTTTAAATAACTTAACTACAATTTAAAAGTTTTGGTGTGCGATATGAGAAAAACGGAGTATAAAGCTTTTTATTAGGTAATGGCATTTTGATTATAGACAATAATTTACTACTAAAATTGTATTTTATTTCTATTAATTTATAAATAAAAATAAAAAAACCTAATCTAATATAAAATCAATAAATCTGTTTCGATTTATTTCAATTTATTTTATAATCTTGTCAAAATGTAACTGATACATAAAGATACTAAACGTATGTTTTTTAAATATGTAATAAAGTTTTGTAAAAATTATAAAAACTAAAGTATTTGATTAGTAAAAAACTTTACTGGAGTTAAATCAATTAAAAGTAAAACTAAATAATTGCGAGAAAAAAGATACTTAATCAAACTACATTAATAAAAAGAAAAAAAAACTATAGCATGAATATTAAATCAAATTAAATTTTCAACAAAAGATTAAATTTTGGCAGATATAAAATTTTTAAAACTAACTTACTAAACAGTAAATTAAAATGAAATTTTTTGCAAGTATTCACTCAGTGACGTCATTAGAAAATACCGCAAACGTTCGCATTCAATTTATATATAAAAACAAATTCAACTCATAGCTTTTCGTGTAGACGTCGTAAGACTCCTGATAAAATTTTTAAACTCGATCACTTGGCAAACAATCTAAAAGTAAGTATTTGACTTGATAGTAGTTTACGCTACAAAAAAAAACATGTGTTTTTAAAAAAGCTTAAAGTTTTCTCAGACTCGAGATTTAAATTCACAAATAGTCGCATTAAGTATAGGTTTATTAACAAAATCAATCTGCAACTCAGTAGCTTTAAAGTTGTAAATCTATACGTGATAAGTACAATATTTAAAAATTTACCCATATTAATAATAAAATTATTTATTAGTATAAAAAATTTTTATTAATTAATTGTGAGTAATTTATTTCACGCATACAAAAACTTCATTCGTATTTTAAGCATACAAAATTTGGTTAGAAAACTAAAAGTTAATAATATTTAACAAAAAAAATCTATTACCTTAAAACAAGTATCTCAATTAGTTTATGTGTAGAATACCCTTGTTTAGTTTAAATACTATTAGTAAAATTTATTTTACCATTACTGCTTATCCATAACTACCTTAATGTATTTTTCGAAACAATTTTATATTTTTCTTTAAAATTTGACATGACCAGTTTATGAAACAAAACAGATAAGCTTTGAGATACGCTTATTTAACGATTTTAATATAACTAACTTTACCATTATTTACTTACAACATCAATATAAAGATGTCTATAAAAACTTCAATAAAAAGTTCTCTGACTTTATAGCTTTAATATATTGTTTTAATAGTTATAATTGCTTAATATATAAACATTTAAATAAAACTATTGAACAAAAATAACATGTATCGCTCTTCAGTATATAATAGGGTTTCCCGAACTCATTTACTAAATCGCCCCCTTTTCAGAAATTTGAAAAAAAACGTCCGCCATGATTTTATAAAATACTTGAGTTCAAAATATGATTTAGGCTTTTTACTTCTCATGCACGCAGTTTTGGGCTGTGTTTAAAGTAATTTACAGGGCTTGAAAAATAATTTCCAGTTATTTTCTTAAAAGCCCAGTTAGGTGAATTAAAATACTTAATTATTAACAAGCCTTTTGTAATCTTTAATAAATTTTGAAACTAATGAAACCTTTAGGTTAGTTGTGGACAATTTTTGTAGTCAGCGAGTCAATTTTACTTATAAAAACTTTTTAGTTCGACTTGTTAAAAAATGTACAAACAGGCTGCATAATTTAAATAACTAACATAAAGAAACTTAAAAAACTCGAGCTAAATTGTAGTAGATTAATTTACTTTTATTGTGATCTAGGACAGTGGTCGTCAAGTTGTACACTGGTGCACACTAATGTACACGAAACTTTTTTTTGGGTGGACGAAATTTTTAGTGTAAAAAAAACTCATTTATTGCACGAAAGTTTCAGATTACAACAAAAAAATACATAAAGTTAGATTAAGTTTGTAGTTAATATTTAATAAAGTATTTAAAGATTACTTAGATAAGCATTGTGTAGTAATTGTAGAGAAGTGTTCAAATAATAAGTATTTAATACAAAGCCATATAACTAAAATATCATTGTCAAAACAAGGTAAAACGAATAAAGAGGTCAATAAAAAAAAGGATCAAATTAAAAGTTTCAGTTCCAGTTGTTAAATGGTATGCATGTAAATATAAACTGAGTTATGACTTTTAAGGAGAAAGGCACTAAAAAAATTGTTTACGTAGCTCTACCACTAGCGGCGCTTATAAAAAATTTAATCAGGGTTTCCCAAAGTGGGCAATATCGCCCCCCTGGGGGCGATTTTAGTAAGTCGGAGACGATAATTTGTAAGGGGGCGAAAGGGTGAGCGATAACTAGTAAGGGGCGAAAAGGGGGCGATTTTAAAGTTTTGGGCTGTCATAAAACTTTAACTTTATATCTTGAAATTTTACTAGTTTTAGCTTGCTATTTAAAATTTGACTTGAGGTAAAACTTAAACAAAAAAGTTTATTTTGTTTATTTAAAATATAGAAAAAAAATGAAGAGCCTAAGACTCCTATTTTAAGCAAATTTTATATTTTCATTTATATATTTTCTTGTATAACAATTACATAGATCATCGACGATCGAATTCCCTCTCACCATTTTAAAACCTGACATATATGTTATTTGGGATCATAAATGGTTTGTAAAAATCTATGTTATCTATTATTAACTATCACACCATGATATATTCAATTTGTTTTTGATAAGTCACTAAGTTAGACTAAGAAATAAACTAAACAGGGTTGCCGATTTACCTAGAAACCTAAAAAAACCTGGAATTAGAAAATTTAGGCAAAAAAATTCTGTAATTTTTAACAATTTTAACATATTAAATAGTAAAATTTCGATTTGACACTAAAGTACAATAAAATAGATCCCTTCGAGGCAGATCTTATTGAAGTAAACGACTTACAGAAAACCCTCTTAGACTTATAAACAGACCTTGAACTTAAAGAAAATTTATCTAAAGAATAATATAAAAGCTTTTGGATTAAACAAAAACTAAGGCAAAAGTTAATGTATAAACTTAATGTTTTGTATTGAAACCCCGCATTTCACGTTCTTAAACTTATATTATTTTCAAAAAGGCGAATTTACTGAAAACTAGCCATAACATATACAAAAAACTCTAAAGAATGTACTTGAGAACGTTAATGTAAGATCAGAACTTTACTATTGTAATTTATTCTTTTAATAGTTGCCACCAATTTAGTTCGGTACTTTGAAAATTTTGAAAGTCTATTAGTAAATTGTACATCTCAAATAAAGTGTTTTATTTTTTAGTATAATTAGGTTGATGTCAGAAAAGTAAGAAGGGACATATTTTAAACTTTGTAAAGTGTTATCTTAAAAAGGTATGTATTTATCAAAAAAGAATAAAAGACACTTAGCTTCACAAAAATATAAGCATTTCAACTAAGTACTATAAATATTTACTTTATGTTTTGAAAATTATCAAACTGTTCTAAAAGTCAAGTCTATACCAGACAATAACTTTTTTCATCTATTGTTTATATTTATTTAATCAAGAATTGGTGAACAATTACACATTTGAAAACATTTTTTATTATATTTTTTACACTTACTTTAAAGCTATTTTGTAAAACATAAATTTTACAATGAATTAATTGCAACCAGTTTACAACACAAACTTAGTCAAACTTTTAAAACTACAATTACACACTAAAGAGGTGTTTAGAAAATTGTTTTCTTATAGTTTATAAACATATTTAAATTTTAAAATGGTTATAAACAAGTTAGAAACATTATAAAAGCTTAACTTCAATAGTACTTATTTTTTTGTAATAAACTATAAAACTTTTATAAATAATATTTCTCAGTTGTTTTTGGTTATATTTATTGTATTTTTAATTCTGAATTTTTAGTTATTTATTAAGCAAAAAGATAAAATATTAGTTCTATATACCGTAAATTCGCTGATAATTCTGCATTATTTTTGTTAATAAAGTGCTACATTTAAAACTTTTTTGTAAATAACAAAAATAAACTACAAGTTATCGCATCGCAATAAAAAAAAAACACAAATAAAGACTTCATAAATGCAAAAATCTTTCTTCTTACGTCCATTCTTTATTACAGTAACCTCTCGGATCTTTACGCACTCGTGACGTTACGCACTCTCGTTTAATTACGCATTTTAGAATTCTAAAAAAATCCAAATAACAAAAGTTCTAATATTTTATTTATAGCACTCAAAGTAGGTTTATTGTATATTTTTAATTTAAAATATATTTTTAAATGCTAACTCACCACTCCTTTAAAATTAGTAAACTTATGTTCCTTGAATAATTGATAGACATTTAGTTATACCTCAATATATAAGAAATTTTGTTAACATTAAGAGACTTAATAAAAATTCTGAAATAAATATGACTGCGTTAAATAATGAAAGTATAATGAAATAATGAGACTTTAAAACACAAATACATAATACAACACTCTTGCCAACACAATTTCTTAATTAAAAACATATGCTTAAATAAAAAACGAATTTGCTAAGTTAAGTAGAATACGAATGTTAAGTATCAAATAAGTCACATATAAATAAAGATAAAGTTAAAATATACCTATTATTAAAATTAGTAAAATTTTTCTACTAATACTATTTTTTTTTTTAAATTAAATCCTTTTTTTTAATATATGTATAGTTTCATTTTCATATTTATAAATAAAGTAAACAAATATCTAAAAACAGCCAATGTCGTTAGTATATTTCGTACCTCTCGTATCTTTACGATCTGTCATATCTTTACGAACTTTTTCTGTAGACACAATGTGCGTAAATAAGCGAGAGGTTACTGTATTTTGAAAGCCTCATTAACAAGGCAACAAACTAATTTCATTGTTTAACAAATTGCGTTGATTTTTTCTAAAATATCTGCATCACTCATGTTTAAAAAACTAAAACAACTTTTCTTGGAACGTATATAAACCAGTTTTTAGAATTTGTTATTTTTTAAGATAAACCAAAAAAAATTCGATAAATATAAAGTACTCTAACTAATTAAATTTACCTTTGAAAGCCTACTTTTTTTTTATAATTTAAATTTTATATAAAATAGATGATTTAATTTATATTTAAGTTTGACAACTTACAACTAGGTTATTTCTACGCCAGCAAAACTTTTAACGATAGTAAGAAAAATTTTATTATAAAGGCTAATACAACTTCTTAAACATTTATAAACACCTTATGACAGTTTATTAAATCGTTAGAAAAAAAATCATAATTTAGTAACTGCAGCAAAGCTATAGTTACAATAAAACTAAAATAGTTATATATTTAATAGAAGATTTATAATGTAGATTCTTGTTGACATTGTCAAAGTATTTGCTAAGATTTTCAAAAAAAAAAATTAAAAAAAAAATTGACTTAAAATAGTAATTAAAAACATCAAAACTACAAATTGTTAACAAACTTAGAGGATTTAAAAATAAAAACAACAAAATTAAACCGTAAACCAAAGTATAACTAATGAGACAATAGTAATAAAAAATGCTTAAGAAAAATGAATACCAAAAACTACTAAAAAAATTGTTTTTAAATATAAAAATTAAAAAATTAAGAAAAAACTAAACGTAAATTTCAAATAAAAATTTTGCGAGCAAAATAATTAGTGCAAAGTTTTTTCGAATATAAAAATTTTCCGACATGTTTCTTAGTGACGTATTATACTTACAAACAAACGATCGCATTGTCTTTTTCTATATAAACAAATGCAATTTACTGTAATTATACTTGAAGTTAAATTGAATCGTAGCATTTTAAAACCCGTGTAAATTCGGGTAACATAACTGCAAATAGTATTTTTAGCTTACTTTCCTTAACTGTATAAAAAATGCTTAATTAAAAAAAATATTATTTATAGCAATAAACAAATATTTTTTAGTGAAACAATTGAAATTTCGGCTATTTTTTTTTTTTAATTAATATTTGCATTCAAAATTTGAATCCTTAATCATGTCAAAATTAATATTTTTACTTACAAATAGTAAGTACAAAAATTTTAACCCTTATTTGCATGTCAAAGATACTTTGTGATTTGTTTTGTCTTTATCATTTACTAATTAATCAAAAGTTTATATTAAAAGAATTTATTGAGTTAATTTTTTAAAAAATATATGTACTTTTATACGTTTACTTATACGATATATTTGATTTATAATGCGTATATCAAAAAGAATATTAATATATCAACAGGAATTGACTTAAATTACAATATATTGTTTCTTTTTACATTCAATTAATTTACGGTTACACAAAATATACGTGTAGAAATAATATTTCGTTATCATGCTACAACAAATTATCAAAACGGGGTAAATTTTTAATAAGTAAATAATTTAAAAATAAGAAATAACAATAGTTGTAATAGTTATACAAAAATTAATATATTAATGCAATTATCCCATTTATTCGCAACAAATAGTAGATATTAAGTATGTGTTTAATACACTGAAGTTCACATTACTAAAAAACTTTTATAAACTTAATTACATTGAGATTAACCTTCGGCAAAAGATAAGTATTCAAACATCAACCATAACATAAAACTAATCGCAAGTAAACTAATTGAATAATGACGTACCATTATTCACTGCTAGAACTTTTTTTTAGCTTAACCCAAAAAAATTAAGTTATGTACTTGTTAAATGATATAAGTAAAAACTAGGATTTACTTTGAATAACTATAAAAAACCAGAGCTAACATTTTCCCACATGACTAAAAGTTCACTGTGTCACAAAAAGTTTTTTGCAATATGTTTATATTTCAACATAAATTTTTTAAAACTATTTTAGTTTAGAATATATTTTACTTTAATTGTGTTAATTATTCTTTGCGATGAAAAATTTTCGAGTAGAAAACTTTGCTAGAAACTAGTTTAGCAGACTAAGTTGACTGATATCGTACAAAAATAGACAATTTTATAACACTTTTTTAGTTTAATATATAATAGTATGCTTAATTTTACATCATTTGTTTAAACAAAAAAAATCAATTTAAAAAACACAATATACATCGGTTAGTGTAAAGGTAAAAACATCGATTACAGCAAAAATTCCAAAAAAAAAATTTTCTAAAGGGCTCACTCAAAAATTTAAACTCGAATCCGATGATTTTTTTTCAAATTAAAGAAAAAGGAACATTTTTTTTCAACTTAAAAAGATCATAGTTTATTTTCAAAATAAGAAAATTAGTTTTATCTAAAGTTAAGGATTATTTTATAATTTCAAAAAATGCTATTTGAGCTAAGTTAATGCTCGTTATAAACAATCCTTATATCAGATAACTATCCGACAAAAAACGTTTGTAAACAAGTAATAAAGTTTTACATAGTTTTGCTGATTAATCAAAATACAATAGTACTTATCATAGTTTAATTATAGACATAATGTTTCTTATATTTTAGAAGTTTAATAATATAGCTATAATTATTTAGAACTATAATATATTTAAGCTTAAAAACGCATACTAAAATAAATACCATTGAAAAAGGCTTAAACATATGAACATTAATAAATATAACTTTCAACACAAATAAAAAGAGATAGGTAACTGATTACTTGCTTTGAAGCAATTGTTTTAGCTTAACATATTATAAAGTTAATAAGTTTT